>NC_139844.1:8837022-9024522 GCF_963691815.1 Echiichthys vipera | reverse complement strand
CCTTTATGTGCCTTATAAATCTATGTTTACTCAGGAGTGCAATATCAAACTTTGTACAAATTTCCTTCAGGACAGTAAAGTGTATCTAATCTTGTTCTACAAGATCAAATATGTCAGTGAATGTCCCAATCATTGATGTATTTAAACCGCCGATTTCCAACAAGTGGCCACAGGAGACTACAAACGTCATCACGCCGTACGAGAGAAATCAGTTGGAAGCTAGTTGGTGGTGTTGTTTGTTTATAGCTTTTTACTTCTGTCGATTGCATTTACGCTTCAGAAATCATAAACACAATGTTCATTTGTGTACATTACCTTGCAGTACAAAACAGGTATTGTAATACACTTCTGTAGGGATTATTTTCTGCAGTAATCTGGTTTTTGTGGAGGGAACCAGGGGGATGCTTAATTCCACATCGGACTACAAAAATACATCATCCCGGCAGAATTTGATAAGCTACATTGAATGAGAAGATGAGATTTTCTGTAAAATAACATAAAGGTTTTCTTGGTTTTTCAAGTGTTATTCTGGCGCGAAATCATCCAATGGTCTCTTTTAGCACTTACATTCATCAAATAAGCCGTCGAGACAGTTTTCTTTGTGTAACAGCTATTAACAGAGAAATCCTGTAGAGTCACTAACAGCCGGACTTGGCTAACACTGATTAGCGTGGAGCAGCACGGTGAAGGCAATTTTGAATCACTAGTACTGCTCCAAATAACACCAAACCTCTGCAGTAGCATGAAAAGAGTCCATAAACATAAACCGAAGCAAGAAAAACATAGTTAGTGAACCCGGAGTTTATTAAAAGAGTGTTTTAAAGACTTACCTACTGGCCCCTGTATCAGCTCCTCTCGTAGTCAAGTCCATGCAAGTAGATTACCAAAGTCAATCTAAAAGGAAGGAGCTCATTGGTGCTTTGTTTTATGTGTAGGGACTCTTCTCATGCTACTGCAGAGGTTTGTTGTTATTTTGAGCAATATTAGTGGTTAAAAACGATGTTTTAATGCCTTCACCGTACTGCCCCGAGCTAAACTATCTTAATGGCTTATTTGATATAAGTGCCGAAAAAAGAGACCATGGGATTATTTTGTGCCGGAATTACACTTTAAGGTTACAGTCTGCAAACTGAAGTTAATGCCCCGGTCAATTCATCTGTGAGGAGATTCACGATTATCCAGATAATGGGAATTCATCACGGTTAACTTATTGTGAGTTTTTTTTTGCAATTATTCTCCTATCCCTAGTATATTTATTGATTTAACAGATATATTATTTGTAAACATATTTATGGTGAAGAAGAACACAAAGATTTATTGAGAAACACTATTTTGACCTCAGCGTGGCAGGACACCATCAGAGGAGCAGAGGAGGGGCTGCTGCGGTCTGCTGCTGGCTGCTTGAGGGCTGCACCTGGTTCAGACGAGGACTGCTGGTCAGGGAATAATGCTGTTCTGGGGAAAAACTCAAGAACTGGCTCAGAGGTCTGCTGGGTGTGTTTCCATCTGTCTGGCAGACGCAGTCAAGAGGTTGCAAATAAAACCCTTGTGAGTACAAAAAGTCAAGACATATCCTCAAAGTGAAGAGGAGTCTTTATTATCTGCGACTCTCTGCCTCCTTTTGTTATCCTGACAGTATAAAATATAAAGATATACCAATGGTGGACTGTAACTTAGTACATTTACTCCAATACTGTGTTTGAGTATAAATTTGTGCTTAATATATTTTTTACATCTACCCTACATTTCAGAAGCATTTATTGCACTTTACTGCAGTTATTTCCAGCTTTAGTTACTCAAACTCAAACATACAGAGAGCTTATAAAATGTGATGTTTTCTTATAGATTAAATGACCCAACAGATTATACAACTACAACTTAAACAATCAGTCAATTAATGGAATTAATGGATTGAGAATATGTATTAACAACTACTTTGACGCTTGATTAAGTTACTTTTAAGCAAAAACATTTCATGCTTCCAGCTTTTTATTTATTATTTTTTACGTGTTTGTAATAATGTTGAGTTTTTTTTACTTTCGGTTGGACAAAACAAACATTGTGAAGGTGTCGCTCTGGGCTCTGGGTAATTGCAACGACATTTCTCACTCTTTTCTGAATTTTTACAAACCAAAGATTTGAAAATAATCAGCAGAATGATCCATAATGAAAATAATCATGAGTTTATAGCTTCAGCTCAACCAACGACAACAGTCCAATCCTGCTTTTACATTCAAGCATGAGCACTAATCATCTTATAATATATAATAGTATAACAGTTGTAAAGGTCATTCTGCACTTTTACTTTTAATAATACAAAAAATAATATTTTCTTGATTAAACTCACATACTTTACATTTTGTTGCAGGACTTTTACTTGCACCTGAGTATTTTTACAGTGTGCCATTAGTACTTTATTTAAATAACGCTTCTAAATGCTACTTACATAATTCCCTCTACACTTACAGTAGACCTGACTACTGACTGACATCATTTAATCACGCCATAGGGCCATAAAGGGAGCACTGTCAGATACTGTGGAAGTCATCAGCATATCTTCTCCCTTTGCCTAATATATGGAAATAAGCTGGAAAATTGGCAAAGTGCGCCCTTGTTGCACAAGTCCAGCTGACCAGATTACATCACCAGAATGTAAAAATACAGTTTTGTTATAATGATATATCAAGTAGAGTAAATGCATTCTCTGATTATTTAAATGGTTGGAAATTCTTTCCTTTTTTTTTTGTTTTTACAGCCATAACTCAGCCTCATATTCTTCCTCTTATTCCATCCCTTCCTTTGTGCATCCCTCTGTTTCTCCCAGTAATCTTGAGATAAAAAACAAATGTGCTTTCTTTACACCTTCTTTACTTCATGTCTGTCACAGTTAGGACTGGAAAATGTCTTACTTTTCTATTATATTCAGTGTTAAACTGGATGAGGGAGCGAGTGTAACAAAGAGACCCAGTAACTTCCATGCTGTTGAACAACCAATCAGCAAAGAGTGAAAGTGGAGCATCTTTGTTTTCTTTCACTGCTCTTGACCATTTGCAATCATTGCGTTGAACTCCCTGCGTTGATGCGAAGCAGCAGCGGCATAACTCGAAACGAGGAGATCGAGCGGAGTCACAGAACAGTAGAGAGAAAAGCCGAAGGGAGGAGGTGACAAACCCACAGAGAGGAGCTGAGTTTCACAGATGTTTGTGGAGATCTTGTTTGGGGCAGAGCAGCCATTGACAGCATCTGGAAAAGACATCAGCGGGCTGTGTTGGAGAATTCTTTTCTAAACGTGGTTTCTTAAAACAGCTGCAGGGCTTTTTTCGGGTTGACGCATGTTAACATTATAACTGGGTTGGAATAACCTGGTGAGCACGTACTGGGATTATGAAAAACAAACATGGTAAAGATGGTTCCTGGGTGGATCTCATGGGTCTTCAGATGCCTCACTGATGTGGACGATGAAGTTATTGTTTTTAGCCGCGAACATAAATCTAATATCAACTATATAACTACCGTATATAGAAATCAAATATCAAGATATCGTTGATCAAATACCTGTTGTTGGGTTGACTTTTCTTGCGTAAACAATTATTGATAAACAATCGTCAGTACTGTGGATATAATAACTGATAATAAGGAAAAAAAAAAAGTATAACAAGGAAAAAAATAAATAGGAAAATAATAGAACAGTTGAAAAAGTTAAGTTACTTTACTATAGTTCAGACTTTAAAACCAGGAAAATACAAGACAACAAGATTATATCTAGTCTTATATCATGATATGGGGCGGCTGTGGCTCAGAGGTAGAGCGGGTCGTCCTCTTCGAGAGATTGGCGGTTCGATCCCCGGCTCCTCTGGTCCGCATGTCGAAGTGTCCTTGGGCAAGACACTGAACCCCAAATTGTTCCCTGTGCTGCGCATGGGTGTGTGAATGTGGTGTGAATGGTCAGATAAGATTAGATGGTATGTAGATGTCCACTGCCATCAGTGTGAATGTCTGTGTGAATGGGTGAATGTGAAGTAGTGTGAAAGCGCCTTGAGTTGTCGGAAGACTAGAAAGGTGCTATATAAATACAAGTCCATTTACCATATGGCTATAATATTATATATTGCCCAGCCCTAATTCCTTTCAATTAATCAATTAATTTCAAAATCCTGTTTGTATTAATTCAAATGTACAACATCTTATCTTCCGATTCCATTAAATTCAACTAATTCAGTTCAGTTTAACTCAACTCAACTCAATTCACATCAATTCAATTCGACTCAACTTAATTTAATTCAATGGTGAGAGTGACTTCCGCTGAGTTTCATGGCATGAATAGATGTTCAGTCAACAGGACGGATCAACAGATGCTGCAAAGCCCCTGCAGCGCATCGTCAGACAGTACAGCTCTACTATCCATGCATAACACACATGAATGGCTGAAAAGGTACAGTGTGTGTTTGTACTGTTTGCATACCATTATATAAGAAACATCTGCCCATAAAGCCGGCACGATCCTTATTTCCTTAACATATTTTATCTTGTAGTTTGCACCTTTTAAGGTAACTCTGTCCAGCAGTGTTTCATCTGAGTCTTTTTCTTTGTATTTTCTGTTCCGGTTCTTTTCTCTTCGTTGTACGGCTCATCATAGCTCTCTAAAGGAACCAAAAACATGATACCTGGGACTATAAGGATGCAAATGACCATGAAGAGATGCTAAATGACTGAAAATTTAAAAAAAACACATGGAGACAACAATTGACAGCATAGACATGCAAAATTATCACAAAGAGATGCTAAATGACCAAATATATACACAAAAATGACCACAAAGAGAAAAAAATGACTATAGGGATGCAAAATGACCATGAAGAGACAAACATAGATGCCAAATATGTATGATGGCGTAGATGAAAAATGAGCACAGAAAGAAACAAAACGACCACATAGAAATGTAAAATGTCTAAATATAGATGCAAAACCACCACAAAAAGATATAAAAGGACCAAAAATAGATGCAAAACAATTTCAGGATGCAAAACAATTACGAAGACACACAAAACAACTCAAAACAAGTGCACAATGACAACAAAGAGAAACAAAATTTCCCCAAAATGACTAAAAGCCGCTAATGAGAACAATCCCAGGCAGGCTGTGAGACTCTTTGGTTTGGTGTGAGACAAGAATGGGAAAATTAAGATCAAGTTGAGAGGAGCATGATACTGGAAAAAATGCACATGCTTGAAAAACATTAGAAACAGCAGGGAAAAAAAAAACGCATGACGAAGAAGAAACAGCTGAATGATCTATTAAATCGATCTCCACTGTGCTTGTGAACTGGAAGAGCTCTATTTATAGAAATTCATGAGAACCATAAACGCAGCAAAATTAATCTGGTCTTAACAACATGTGATTAAGTTTCTCAGTTAGACCAACAATGGCCGGCTTGTCTGATGAATAAAAGTGTCACAGTTAGCAGCGCAGGATATTTGTCGCCGGGAAATGAGCAGATGTCAGAGGACAAAACGTTAAACAGTGAGTCAATGAGTCAATGTGTCAAAGTGTGTGTGTGTGTGTGTGTGTGTGTGTGTGTGTGTGTGTGTGTGTGTGTGTGTGTGTGTGTGTTCTCGTCTGCACTGGATGTTTGCAAACATATGCATTTCAGGCTCATGGACGTATTCTGAGCCAATGGACCCCTGGGCACAGTCAAGAGGCCCCCCACTTTGTCTACGTAGGAACAAGACACCCAAATTCAAAGAGTCCACTTAAAGTCAGTTTGTAGTCATTTTGGGTCTCTTTGTGGTCATTGTGGACTTGTTTTTAATTGTTTTGTCTTTGTGACTGTTTTTTCTATTTATAGTCATTTTGCATCTATTGTGGTGGTTTTGCATCTGGTTTTAGTCATTTCGCATCTTTTGTGGTGGTTTTGCATCTGGTTTTAGTCATTTCGCATCTGTTGTGGTGGTTTGCATCTGGTTTTAGTCATTTCGCATCTTTTGTGGTGGTTTTGCATCTGGTTTTAGTCATTTCGCATCTTTTGTGGTGGTTTTGCATCTGGTTTTAGTCATTTTGCATCTGTTGTGGTGGTTTTGCATCTGGTTTTAGTCATTTCGCATCTTTTGTGGTGGTTTTGCATCTTTTTTAAGACATTTGCATGTGTATGTCATCATTTTTTTGTGTTTGTGGTCATTTTGTGTCTATTTTCAGTCATTCAGCATCTCTTCAGGGTCGTTTTGCATCCTCTATAGTCATTTTTTCTCTCTTTGTAATAAGTTTTGGTCGTGTCGTGTCGTGTTGTGTACTTCATTTATCATCTCTATGTGATCATTTTGTGTTTATTTTTTTTTCAGGAATATTTTAGTCAGGGCCCCTGACCTTATTGGCCCCTGGGCCTGTGCCCGGTAGGCCCTTTCAGTAATCCATCCATGGTCAGGTAGCATGCAGAAGATTGTCTGCTTGTTTGCATGTTTGTGTTGTTGCACGTTAGCATTGTTCATTTATCGATTTGTTTTCATGTCAAAGGGGCACCACTGAGTCAGAAGACCGACAGAAGACTGAGGAAAACACAGTATACAGATCAATGATTGTACCTGGATGTAGTTTAAACCAACTGTGCACTCTTGTTATTTCTGTTATACGAGCGTGCAGTCGTTTGTTCACACCTTTAATGTTCTTACAATACTCTCTCCACCTCTGCTTTGTATCCTGTATGTCCACATTTCACACTACAGCAGATGTTTCCTGTCGCACCGTGTGGGAGAAATACATGTTTTTCTTGGAATATGAGCAACAGATGGTGAGAAAGAGAACAGGGAAATAAAAGAAAGGTGTGTTGAGAGATAACACACTGAATCATGCAGAGAATTATGCAGAGAGTGTTGGAATTGTTTTAGCTGCCTGTCTGATCAAACGTCTTTTGTTACTTACAGTAAGATATGAGCAGATCACACACTCTTACATAAGAGTTTTTGGGCAGTTGTTCTGCGAAGTGGAGGGATGAGAACTTATATACATACTGTCATGCTAATATTTTATCTTTTACCTTCTCCAGCCCTGAGCATCTTGCATTATATTAAACATACAATAAAATACTGTACAATGCGGAAATATGGTTTTATGGTACATATTGAACAGGAACATTGCAACTTATTGTGTAACTATCTTAAAGGGATAATTTGGATTTTTTTTGAAGTGGTGTTGTGTGAGAAAGTTAACCATAGCCAGTGTGTTACCAACAGTAGATGTCAGTCAGCAGTTTGGAGAAGCAGGTGCAGAAGCTAATGTCCTGCTGTGGATGGGGGCAGCAGCTAAATGTATTTAAGCCATCTAAAAAAAAGAAAATATCTTAAACTGCCATGTTCTGCAAGGTAAAAGTCCTGTGTTTGTCAATGGAGTCTGGTGGCTTTAAAGAGAGCATAGATAGAGCTCCGTTCCCCCCGTGTAAACTCAAACAGGGCTGTCTGACAGAAAGCTAAAGCTGTGAAAATATTCTAAATATAGCGTACACTTAAACTGATTGATTTTTTTTAGGTGGCTTAAATACGTTTAGCAGCTGCCCCCGTCTCCAAACTGGGGGTGTGCCGACCGCCATCTCCTGTAAACTTTAAAAGATCCAAACTATCCCTTTATTCTCTATATCTTCAGTAACTGTCTGAGTACTTAGGATGATAAAGTTTGACGTTTTCCTTTCTTATCTTTCTAAGAAGCGTGGTCTATACTCATGAGCACCGGTGCTACTTAAACCTCCCTTGCTTGAAGATATCCTCACATCCCCTTAAGAATCCGTGTGATGAAGTTTATTTCAGGCTTGTGAGTCGTAAAGGGAAGGTCTGATAAAGTCTAGGAGTCTAATCTAACAGTTGGTGAGGGCAGGTGCTGACGTCACACACACACACACACACACACACATCCTTCACATTCCTTCCTTCATCTCCTCTAAGATTCCTATCTTTAGCTTTTTATAGCTACTTCTCCACCTTGATCCATCCATTTTTATTACCTGTCTCTCTTGACCAAACAGTATCTTTAATAGTGGTTCCACTGCAGAGTATAGATTTGATGATTAAAAAGGGGACCGTCCACTGTGACAACAGTAAATTTCACTCCCTTAAAAACGACACAGCAGCACACACAGATGATGATAAATTACGGGGGAGTGGTCAGAGACTGAGCAGCAGCACTCCTTGTTCATGAACACATGATGAAATACAAAGTCAAGAGGTCGGGTCCCACTCTACTCGGCTCGTTGACATAAATAACATTTCAATGGGAAGTCTTGTTGAAGAAATGCGTGAAAGATTGAAGCAGCAGACACGCAGATTAAAATCTAGTAATGGGGAAAACAGTCCGCCTACACATTTTCAGCATCGACGCAACTGTTCTATTATTTACGAATCTGAATACAGCGTCGCTGCAATGCGAGGATATTTGTACAGCATTCCTGTTCATTTAGGTTTTCTTATTCAAAGAAAAAAACGCTGAAAACACACCAAGCAGCAGCGAGGTGCAACTACAAGTTAAACTATCCACAACTTTGAGTTTGGCCACTGCAGGTTTCCATAGTCATTGCACGGCAGCTTCGCCACTGCTTGGTGTGTTTTCGTTGCCACTCTTGGGACTGTTTCTTCCTCTCCTCCATGACTCGTTCATATTGAAGGAGTTTCACATCAGCGTTTTGCAAACTGTCAGAAAAAAACATGCCGGTATTGATAAATACAATAAGTGGTTTTGTTTCCAATTTGTTACCTCAACTTTCTCAACTCTGAATTGGAACTTTTGGTCTCTTCGATTCCCATCCCTATCCATCTATTAAGTCGTGACGTAACACCCTTTCAAAATACG
Organism: Echiichthys vipera; assembly: GCF_963691815.1. Taxonomy (NCBI): domain Eukaryota; kingdom Metazoa; phylum Chordata; class Actinopteri; order Perciformes; family Trachinidae; genus Echiichthys; species Echiichthys vipera. The sequence continues at coordinate 9,015,696 of NC_139844.1, read as the reverse complement.
ACTTCCGATCCCCCGTATTTCATGCTATGTTCCCCGTTGTTTGAAGAGACCTGAGTAAAAAAGAAACAATGTAATGGTCATTGTACCGCTTTCCTATCGATGAAAAGGTGTCTCACTGAAGACAGAAGGGATCCTAATTGTTCCCAGGTTCGGCCGTTAATGTCCTTTTTATTTTGACGGAGCGTTTGGACCTGCAAATCCTTTTTTTTTGTTACATCAGACTTAACAGCCTCACTGACTACTATCTCAAAGCAAACGGAACAACTCCTGAAACAATCAAGTCTTCTGTTGGACATCATTACAGCAAAGATTTTTTCTCTGGCTGTATTTTGAACAAAATGCTATTATTAGCATGCTTACATGCTCACAATGACAATGCTGATGTAAAGCAGGTATAATGTTTACTATGTTGGCTAAGCAGCAACCTCTGGTGCTGAAAAATGAAGCCAATGCAGATAGTTGAGTCAATCCCAATAGAACGTGTTAAAACGCTCAACTTTACAGCACAAATAAACTGCTAATGTATACAGCCTGGTACGAAAAAACACGTTCGGTCTCTTTAGCTAATTTCTCTGTGCATGTCAACTGTACGGGTCGAATTTTTATAAAACTCACCCATTTAAATGATAACAAGGCTCAAAATCCCAAACGTCAACGTTATGGTGGCGCCACAGGAAAAGCCAGAAACTAATAAAATAATTTGGATTCATCCTTTGGGGAACATGAATGTTTGCACAAGATTAAATGACCACGCATTCAAAAGTTGATGAGTTATTTTGGTCTGGAACAAAGCTGGTGTGGCTAAAAACAAACTGCATGGTTAGACAACATAAAATGTGCTTTAAGGTTCACGAAGACTCAACCTACCTGTGAGATAATATAGTCTTCCCCTCACTACAGTTTGGGGTTATTGAGTTCTTTTGAAATAAATCCTTTCCCTCTACATATTTTCAGCCTTACAAATTGCTTTTGGCTCACCTTTGCTGCTTCCTCGTTCTGATGAATTCACTCCCCAGCCGACTTCCTCCTTTTTAAATCGCATTGTTTTGTTCCCACATAGATTTGCTTGTGCTTAAACTAAAGGCTCATACATATTGTACTGACTAAGTGCTGAACTGCTTCTTTCTTCTTTATCAAATGTTTGCTTGATAGCTCTTAATATTTTGCCTTTAGAAACAGTTACTGTAAGTAAGATAAGGAGTGAGCTGCATTGCATTCCTAAATGTTATCATCATTTATTTAAAAAACTAATAGATAAGAGAGGGCTGTTGTAGTCAGAGACGGAGACAAAATACTTGATAAGTATTCAGGCGAGGTGAGGACATTAAATCAGCATGTGATTCTCATCGCTTGAGTGTGTGAAATGCAAAGAAGCAGATGACGAAAGTGGATTATATCAGTGGCTGTTTATCACAACATGAAAGTGATGACCAGCAAATAAAAATCTCTAAATCCATACGCAGGAATATTGGTGCATGTGCTTTTTCTTCATCAACAATCAGAGCGACTGACTCTGACCTCTGTGTGTGTGTGTGTGTGTGTGTGTGTGTGTGTGTGTGTGTGTGTGTGTGTGTGTGTGTGTGTGTGTGTGTGTGTGTGTGTTACAGGAAGTGGCAGGGTTATCTGGTAAAGTTGGTTTCCTGTTGTGGTTTCTCACTTCTGCTGTTGATGTCAAACAAGTTCAGTAACGACTCTCGACGTATTCTCATCAGAAGAGAAAAACAAAAGTACAAATACAACAATTTAAAAAAGAAATACTTTTACATAACTATACCAAATCATATTTAAGGGTAACTGTTTTGATCTGGCGGTTATTTGGATATAGATACAGATCTTTTCTTGGAAGTACACAGATTTTTAACTCTGGAGGGGGACACGTCAAAGACTTATTTTCCTGTATTCAGGTGGATTTTTATGCACCAAATAATGGTGTAAATGTTTTTAGTTATGTAAAGGAAAGGTGACAACTTAAAATATAAAAAGGTAATACAAGATAGTCATTTTAGTGGGGATTTTGCATCTTTTTGTGGTGGTTTTGCATCTGTTTTTAGACATTTTGCATCTTTTTGTGGTGGTTTTGCAACTCTATTTCGTAATTTTGCATCTTTTTGTGGTGGTTTTGCGTCTGTTTTTAGGCAGTTAAAGTTTCTATTTTGTTGTTTTGTTTCTCTCTGTGGTCATTTTACATCTACTGTGTTTTTTATAGTCAGGGCCCCTGACTTTATGCCCCCCTGTGCCGGGTAGGCCCATTCAGTAATCCATCCGTGATGACTTAATTATCAAAATCTTAGATTATATGTTTGTCAAACCGTGGCCCTAATACTCTGCTGTAGTTGACAGGCTATAATAATAATTTGTAGTTGTATCAGAGAAGTTTTCGCCATGTTTATTTCATCGAATTCTTCTTCCTTTTTCTGTATTTTGAAACCGAATCTGCAGATTTAAACCGTTGCTTTTGAGGGATCTTCACCCAACATGCCGAGTAAATGCATGTAGTTGATTTCCAACACCACTTCTTACATAACAACTTCATTTTCCGGTTTTAATTTGAAAATAAATTCTGATATGAGGTGAATTTTAACGTGAATCAGAATTGATTTCAGTTTATTTGTTAGATCAGCTGCTCTGATATAAAAACCTTATTACTCACACATGATGTCAGCGTGTCACTCATCCGCTACACACACACACACACACACACACACACACACACACACACAGAAACACCCACAGATTCAGTCCCAGTGACTAATGTGTTTCTAAGAAGCCGGGGCTGCTGTTCTTCACCCCGTCTGGGGGAGCAGGTGGGAGGCACAACATGACTAACTACACCGCTGTATCACACAGCTATTTCTGTAGATGCCATCACCACCAGTGTATTCCTGACATTTCACATGTATCTGCCTGATATTTGGTGACCTTTCAGAGTCACTGACAGTTGTGTGTTAATAAAGAGATGGTGTTTGCATAGAGCACTCATTTACACACACACACACACACACACACACACACACACACACACACACACACACACACACACACACACACACACACACACACACACACACACACACACACACACACACAGACACACGGGAAAGCAGCATTTGCTGATTGTGTTATGGTGTGTCCACAGGAAGGAAGAAATCCTGCAGTGACGCGTGTTATCAGTTAGACAATAGCTCATCCACCCCATACATTTAGATAGGAAGTGTGTGTTTCTGTGTGTTTGTACTGAGTTTAGGAAAAATATGCAGCCCTTAAAACGTCATGACTGTAATTTTGTTTCAGATTTGGCCTTATCTTACTTGAAACAAGAACAATTCTGCCACTTAGGTGAGAACATTACATTTTACATATGTTCAAGAAGTTAAATACAATAAAATCAATATTTTTATCATGAAAAGTGATACTTTAATGGTTGATTTTTCAACCGACTGTTGAAATGTCTTCATGTGAGTTGACTTGTGTTTGAAAAAAGGTCACTCTTTTTCCATTGACACATATTTTTCTCAAATTAAATACATTTTAGGATTGTGTGTGTGTGTGCTTGTGTTGGTGTGTGTGTGTGTGTGTGTGTGTGTGTGTGTGTGTGTGTGTGTGTGTGTGACACTGCTATGTGGCATTCAGCACGTGCTGGATAGGAATGAAGTCACTGTCAGACATAAAACACGAAGAATGCTCCTTTCCCACTTTATGTGTGAAAATTGTTAAACAAAACATTGTAAAGAGCTTTTAAAATGTATGTTTATGCAGCAAAATGATCTCAGTGCCATGATTCCATTTGATCATATGAACAGGCAAATTATTAAAAGAATATATTACTTCTCTGATAATCACCATGAAATGTATAACTCTTCTCCATGTGGCACTTTTAATATGAAGCTATAAAAATCAACTGAAAAATTAGAATAAATTGTAAATAGTTTTTTTTGAATACTTGGACAAGTGTGCTATATGTAGGCTCTGTTTGTCAATAAAATGTAAAACAAAATACAAAATAATCTTCTATTATTATTATTAGTATTATTATTATTGCAATTGCTACAATTACAGTGTTTATTAATGGACAACTGGAATGGGAAATAAGTGTTTTGTCTTTGTATTTGTTTTTTCTGTTTTCTTTCTTTTGTTATTGTTATTTTATTTTAAATGTATCTGAGTAAATGTTAAAGTGTGTTTTATTATGTGCACAACATATATTTTCATAATAATTGTATTTTTATTGTACAAACAAATAGTGAAACAAATTAATAAACAAAAAGACTGTAGGATCTCTCTAAGAATTTTCATAGAATTCAATTGTTTTATTGAACATTAATCTGGTTAAATCAGTAAAATGAATCGGTTAGAAGCTTAAAATGGGGGGCTTTAATTAACACAAACTGACGTAATCCTGCTTACTACACTAAGTACTTATTATTAACCCCATATACCAGAGTGCGTTCAGGAAAGCAGCGTCATGAATCACATTTTATTGGGACTCAAACAGTTAACAGATTTGCGCGTGCACGGACACGCAACCCGAGTGTGTCGGGAGCGCGCAGGGGCGCACCGGGAACGCGCAGAGCAGAAACAGATCAGACAGCAGGTCGGTCGGTCGGTGGAGCAGAAGAGAGACGGACCACTCAAAAAGTACCGGCGATAAAACCGTGCAGACCTGAGCCTTTCGGGTTCTCCTCCTGTGGACTATACGGGGAAGTTCTATCCAACAGTTCAGACGGAAGGAGCGGGTCCAGAAAGTCCACCATGTCGGGCAGCAGGGAGGAGGAGAGGAGGAAACTGGCCGACATCATCAACCACTGGAACGCAAACCGGCTCGACCTGTTCGAGATCAGCCGGCCCACAGAGGTAGGAGACCACCGGGCGAAGGTAGCAGGGGAGGCCGCGGACCCGCAGGCCCCTCTCTCTCCTGGGTTGAATGGGAGACCGTAAAGCCACCACACTGGCTGACACTTGGGCTTGGAAATGTTGAAAGACAAGCAGTTGTGGGCAGCGTGGTTGACTCGGCGTTGAAGTCCCCCGTACGTGTCTGGAGAGAATGCGTGCCAGTCTCCGTTGACAAATCTGGCGATTTTAGTGTGTGTTCATATATACAAACATTAAACAACATGACATTTTGACAGCAAATTTATATTTGAGCAAATGAAATAGTTGTCTACAGATCGGCGCCATTTTGTTTAGGTTAAATCCCATCTTTTTTAGTAATATTTTACAAAATGTTAGCTAGTACGTGCTTGGAGAGAATGCGTACCAAACTCCATTGAAAAATCTAGGGATTTAGCATGTCATATATATATATATATACACATTATACAACATTTACATTTAAGCTTTCATTGTTACTAAATTGGCAAATGAAATATTCGTCTTCAGATTGGGATCATGTGTTTAAAAGGTTAAATCCCTTATTTTAATAACATTTCAACGAACGTCAGGTTAGTACGTGCCGGGAAAATGAGTGCCAAACTCATTGATATTGAAAATACCGTGATTGTGTCCCACATATAAACACACAATATACAACTCGAGACCTTACACATTAAAGCAATATTCAAGCAAATTAAACATTCGTCTACAGATTTGCATGTTTAGGTAAAATCCCTTATTTTTGAAACGTTTCACACTAAGTAGCTACCGCCCACAACTGTGTATTTGTAACGTTAGCTAACGTTAGTAGGAATAATCAAAATTGACAGTTTACAGAAGCAGTTTCTTCATAATCAATATGCCGAATTTGTCGTGGATACCACATGGTTTATTGGATATCTTCAGGTGTGTTCTTGGGTTTTGTGTACGTGTGCGATAAGAGAGGCAACACAGAAATGACCAGATTTTTGAATGGAGTTTGGTCTGTTCTCTCCAATACAAGAGGGAACGGCACGTATCGGGGGCTAGCTAGCTAGTTAGCAACCACATTACCTGTAGAGCAAACATGAACCCTGCCATTGTGTTAAATTAAAGAAACATACAAGGCGAGCCTTATTAGTGTTATTTTATTTTACATAATAATTGCTGTTTAAACGAGAAGCCACAGTCACAATACACCCAGCTATGGCATTGTTAGCTGTGTGTATTCATGGTTGTGCAGCGGGCTTACAGCAGTGCCTGCAATGGCTGACAAACCCAACACGGTGAGGTTGTTTGATACGCAGGGCAAATAGATAAAAGCTTAAAGTATTAGCAACAAGCTGGGCGTGAATGCTTCACGTTACACCAGGTACTCAAAGCACGTATGCTTCCTGCAAACCATAACACAATCTCCCCTGCCAGTGCAACACACAGACACACATGTCACGTCGCCCTGCATTGTCCTTTACATTAACTGGCTTAATGCGAGTTTGTTTGACCAGCAGTAATATGCAACATCTTGAGGAGCAGTGCTGTAATTAAAGGTTGAGGTTGTTTACTCAAACATGACAGGATAAGAAACTCCTCCCTGCAGGCTTCAGCTATTGCTACCAACCAGAGAAGAGCAAAGGGCTCGGTGATGTTTCTTGTTAAAGGAGTTAGTCAATAACCATCTATCCTTCAACTGCTTCTCATGGCTAAGTAGTTTTAATTTATAGCTGACTGTGATTGCGTCAGCTGCAGTGCTTTTTTTTTTTTTTTAGGCGGGCAGCCCACCCCCCACCTCTCCTTGGAGAAGGGTGCAGGGGGGCCACAGGGTCCCCCTCTCCTCTTTCTTGAGCCGATTAATTTATCAGGATTGAAGCTGGCCAGCCGTTGCACAGGGCTGTGTACCGCACACACTCAAGCCCTTCATTCTGTGAGGAATGATTAACGCAGTCCAGAAGTTCTCTTTAGGCTCTAATTCTCTACACTGTAAACGGAGCATTGCCGAAGACAGCTCAGAGTTGAGTCCAGTAGCAACATGATTAAATGCAAGCAGATGCATGACCTTCCTTTGCCACGCCACACCCTACCCATATGTCAGCTGGTCGAGCCCCCGAGAGCTGCACAAGTGTCCTTCACGCTGTCTAGACTGCTCCTCCCGATCGTCGCTGTGCATGAAATATACTGTAATAATATTTCACAGGAGGATCTGTGATTGACACTAAAGATTCACCACACACACGCACACATATATGTTTTAATTTTTATTTCAAACCCAACTGCCCCAGGAGAGCGGTGAGATCATTCGTGTGATTAGATTAGCCATGGGTGGCTGATTAGTCTGGAGCAAAGGTTCTCAAACTTTTTAATCTTGCAACCCCAAACTGAATAAATCCTGCTGTGGGACTCATGGTTGGTCATTATAACATAACAGGTACTTGTGTGTCACGTGGGGGACTCACCATTAGGCAGAGACATGGGACTTTTTGTTGCGGAATTCAATAAACACCAGGTGTGAAAAGATGTATTGGGATGCAATCACACCAACAGTTTTTTTAGTTGGATGAATAGATTATGGGAGTGTTTACTTTGTTTTTGTATTTAGGCTGTCTAGGTTCACACTGGCAGTTAAAAGTGAATTTGAAGGTGTAAAGACAATAAATTTGATGATTTATAATCCCTATAGGTTTTAGTTGCGTAGTGGGGATGGACTATGTTCAGGATAAATTAGTTATTAGTTGTCCTTGTGAACACAGTTTAAGTCCTTCATCCAGTTTAGACCGTTGCCATACACAATGTGGTGGCACCGAATAACTGCTGTATGCCTCCTAGTCCTGTTAGAAGGGAAGCACTGTTTTTATTTTTAGGATTATGAGTACAGTCTGCAGCATCTGCTAGAATCCTCTCCAAAACACAAGGTTTCACATCTACAAGAGTTTGAGAGTTGACAACTGATATCCAGCAGCTTCGTGTGCTTGGAAAGCTTTTGCATAAGGAAAAAAATGTAGTCAAGAATGTCCTAAACATAACTTATAAATTTAGAGCTAGTTCTAGACACCCAGCTTCTACATGTGAGCTTGTTAGTTCCAATTTAAAAGCTCCGGTACACTGGCAGCTGAGCCCTAAACAAGCCGTAAACAAAAGTGTTGGGGGAACATATCTAAAACATTAACAGCACATACTGGCACATTGATCAGGAAAAGCAGACCATGTATACAGTGCAAGATAAAAGATAGAGAGTAGATGATTCATTTCAGTACAAAAGTACTTTCAGTGTTGACTCACTGAGCACTGTGATAAAACTGGGCCCAAGGAAGTGCCTGACACCGGGTTGTAATTAGCAGGTAGTACTGGTTAAGCCGGTAATTACATGTAACATTGTTAATCAGGCAGGTCTGAAGCATATATGTTGACATTTTTCTTGGCTTGCAGTTGTAGTTAAATGATCAGGGAACTTCCTGCACATACTTGTGATTTTCCTCAGTCAAGTGCTGAATTATGTTAACATATCTGTATCTCTTCATCAGAAAATGGTTTGAGTTTAGGGAATAGTCATATCTGTTGAACTGTACCTTTTATTTGTGTGATGCAGGTAAGACAGTTTTAGAGCTCCTGCACTAGTCCTGAGTGCTGACCTAAGGACTTTTTTTCACTTTTTTTTTTCACAAGGGAGGTTTATGGTTTAAAACGGGAACAGCAGCTTTTTGGTCCGTCTAGTCCTCGTTTGATCTTGCCTGTAAACAAGGCCTTCTTCAATACGACTCCACTCCATTTCTGTTAAATGTATAACACATTTAACTTTGCTTACTGTAGATTACAGACGTAGATGATCCCATAGTGTGGTGTCTGGATGAGTTTAATAAGACAAAGGAAAAGTATCAGATCTAAGTTTAAGAAAAGAATACATGCCTTAAATAGACTTTATAGAGCTTTTAAGTTGTAGCAGAGCTGGAAATTAAAGCAAATATTATGTTCTGTTAAACGGATCTAATTCCAGTTAGCGACAGACAAACAGAGATACTTTCTTTTAATCAAGTAAGCTCACAAGAACAGACCCAAACCTCTTGTAGTTAAATGTGAAACATCATGATACATTTTACATCACCTTTTGTTGGTGATTTATAGATTCACAACTTTTCATAGACAGACACATGCTGCTTTCTCTGTCCTTGTTACATTTTTGCTGCTTGTTGAATCGTAAAAGCTAGTAGCCCTAACATAGTCTTCAAATGTCTTGAATTTGTCACCCAGAAACCTGCAGATGACACAGCAATAACAGTGAAAGCCAGCTTTACTTGTAACTACATGGTGTGACACAATTACACGAGTCACGTAAGAGTGACGGCTCATGTAACCTTTGTGCACATGACTGTGCCACACAACAGGCTGAATAGGCGTGGAGGGATTTTTCATATTGCAGAAGCGTTTAATGGACTATTCATGTACTGGAAAGGCTTCGATTAAAGATTGTAGTTTTTTTAATTTATTTTGCAACTGAACCGAAAAAGGATAGTAGTAGCAGTAGGATAGCAGCGGGCAATGAAGGCAATTATTTGTCTTCATACAGTACTAATATCCCCACTGCAAACCTGAAAATATCTCGACTTGACCAGACAGGCTCTATGCTATAATGCAAATGTCTGAATCTGTAGGTACGGGCATGAAACAGATTTTATCCTCCCAGCTATCTCGCACAAAGACCGCTTAATCCCTGATCAAGCTCATGTGTGAATAGCCCCGCTCATTGATTTGCGTATTCACGGCGAGTTGGTGTTTTGATGACGTTTCTATCATCTAACCAGAGAGAAAACACCTCAGATGGCGAAGAAGTAAGGGTGATTTACACAAAGATGGCAGAGAGACGATGAGATTCGGGCACTTCTGTCAGACAAATTCAAGGTACAGCACGTGACTCAGTTGTTTATGACTAAATCATGAACCAACTCAGTCACTGTGGTGTAATCTGCGTCGTGTCCTGCATGCTCTACACAGGCGCCACCCCTCGCCTAAACCATAAGGAGTATAAGTGAGAAGGCATTTGTCACGCAGAATGTGCTGCATGTCTGAAAAGGAAACTCCAGGCTATGTCTGGACCTGATTCTCATGACATTGTCTGAGGTTCATATATGAAAACGTCTTGCTAGAAGTTGCACTTAAGTTGTTGATGGTGATTTGCAGAACCACAGACCAAAGACACGGCTGTTACCTTTGACACAAAATAAAAAACATAGGTGAACAGTTTTCTGATAATCCTGACTGGCTGAATTTGAGGTGAAAGGTATTTTACGAGCAGGAAGCTTGTGTCCACTTTCTTTCCTTTGGGATGTGAATGCAGCGTGTAAGCAGACTCACCGTGACATCAACGGGCCACACCCTCCGTTTCCCCTGTCGCACAGGATGCAGGAAGCCGAGAGGAAGTGTGTGTTGTGTGGAGATAGAGGGTTTCCTGTGGTTTGGGTAGAATGACTGGGTTGTTTTCAGAGTGATTCGTGATCAGATTTGCTTTTATTTTGCCAGCTATTTCCAGATTACAGAGTACTTTTCACCTGTGGCACAGATGTTATTGTTAATATATCAAGACCGCAACCCCTTGTAATGTATCTAGATATTTATGACATTTTTTGGTTATTGACATTAATAGATTATCATCTTTGATCTTTGTGAGTATGTCCTAGCAGCTAAATTAAATTAAATTATAATGTATTGTCTCCTTGGGGAAGACTCTTCCCAGGTGCCTGATTTGTGTTCAGCTTTTGGATAATTAATATCATGGTTGCATTGATTGATTTTAAGTTTTTTAAAGTATAAACACATATGTGCTTTTTGTCACTTGCCTGCCTTATGGAAGTGGTGGCACCAAATCATAGTTATTTGGATAAGGATAAAATCTTGTTCCACCATATTGAATTCATATTGAGAATTATTAATATCATTATATAGGTAAATCTATTGAGGTAATCTATTTGAATAAAATAACCAGCTGGCAATGTCAGTTTTTGTCTAAAGCAGAAAATGAAATACCTGACAAATCGAGGTACACCATCAAATTGTTGCAAAAGTAGGAAAAAAACTAATATTGATCCAAAGCAAAACTGTGCATTCATTTGCAACATATCCCACAAGTGCAAGGGGATAGATTCCTCAGCAGAAACAGTATAGGGAAATCTTTGACTGCAGACACATTTATATAAAGACCGCTACTAACTGAATACTTTGGTCTATTACATACATCATAAAATGGTTAAGAATGGCATCACCATTACCTTGAGCTCAAGATGACGTCTTTGAATGTCTTGTTCTGTAGATATTCGGTTTATTTACAAGTAAATCCATCCAAATCTAATCCTTTAAATCAAATTTGTCTGTAAACTAATCAGTTAAATAATTACTTGTTTCAGCTCTAATTTACAGTATGTCATCATATTGCTTTCTCTTACACGCCTGTCTGTAGAGGTGAGGCTGATGCAAGCCTGTAGGCTCCTCTTTGTGGGGACTCCCTCATACTCAACATGCTACGAATGTTCCATAGTCCACATGTCCACACTTGGGGTGCAATGGCATTCACACACATTGAAACAGCCTTTACTATAAACAGCAATGCTACAGAAAAAGGCGTTCACAATGCATCTGCAAGCTGGTAACAACTTCTATTGTTTTTAAACCATCATGTCCTCATCTGCAGCAGTACAGAACACCATATTTTGTTGTCAATTTAGGAATTTTCTTTCAGCTTGTTTGTTTTGTGCTCCACTGTCATATTTCCATATTTCACTTTTTGCTACTATGCTGTCCAGTTGCTGTAATTGACCTTATGATGTGCAGATTAGGGGAATTGCGCTCTGTTCTTCCCTGGGAATTCTGCTCTTTTGTGAAGTGGCACTGGACCAATGAAAAGAAAGCGTGTACAGCTAAGAAATAAGACTGTCAGTGCTGAGGGGAAAACACTGTTGACTGGCCTGGTGTGTGACTTTGACTGAAAGGTCAGTGTAGGCCTGCTGTGTACCTGTTTTCAGCAGCAGCTGGTGATAGTAGCGGCGTGTTTGGCAGCATCTCCGTGGAGGCCTGGTTAACAGAATTGCTGGCATCAGCCACAACTACAATACCATGAGGTCACACACACAGTGGCTGAGCGTTCTGTGCATTTATCACCGTTTGCATTGTCCCCCTGTGTGCTCATCGGCCATGCCCTCTCTCCCTCTCTCTCTCTGCCTCTCTCTCTCAGCATGTCATGTGGCAGCTAGCTGGCTGCGTCACCATGACAACGCTGTGGCTGTGATGAGTACCGACTACAGGAGCTCACCATAAGAGGCCCCTCTCTCGCTCTCGCTCTCGCTCTCACACAGACGCACACATATTCTGTTGTGGACAGGCGTGTGACAAATGTGTTGCAGTTCTTAGATGTGGTCATAGAGGATCCCCATTTACAGTTGTCATTTCTATTGTCTTGTATCCAGATCAAATTACATACATATGATTTTAAGACGCTTTAATGTATACTTAGTGGACTTTGAAGCTAATTTGACTGTGGACAAACAATTGAATTAAAACATCTTTCATGTAATGCCTTTGGGCCCCCTTTATAAAATGACTCATTTCACTATCAGAATTTCGATCCATTTGGTCCAATAACATTTTGAAAATCTAGAAGAACAGGGCAGTTAAATTGTTTAATACCCATTCAAGTCAGCCGCAGCGCTAAAGTCTCTAGTGCTCCCAGTTAGGAACGGCTGATCATCCGGATCTTTTTAGACGTGGAAGTTGAACTTTTTTGACTCAATGTGACACTGAGCAGCTTTCATAGGAATTAACATCTTCTCTTTAGATGGTTACATTAATAACAGTTTCACTAGATTCACAACTAAGCTAACAGCCAGTCATAAACTAGTATCAACACATGGGTGACTTTCTGCTGACATAGTTCCACTTGGGAGGAGTAAAGACTATGTACTATGCATCTTGGAGACACTGATGCCTTTAAACCTTTACAACATCTTGCTAAAACACATCTTAAATCATTTGTGGCTTTATTTGCCTACAAACATAATTTTCTTTTACATTTTTCCTGGTTTTCTGGTAACGTTTATTCACAGGCAGACAACCAAGAACAGAATCTCTGGACTGATAAATGTATGAAAGGTGCACAAATAACTGTGAAAATGTTTTAAGGTGGAGTAGATAATGGAAAGCTTGGAGCCCTATCAGCTCTCTGGATAAATGCAAACACACACAGTGGCAGGTGTTGAGCTCATATCACTAGCAGTGATTTGACCTTTTTCCAGTTTTATCTATTGTTCTTAACTCTTGTGTGGAAAGTGCTTTTCTTCAGGAGAGGACAGATGTTTATTTTGTTAACTTAAGTGGTTAATCTTGTTTAGTTTTTGATGTATTCACACTTTGACCTTGTAGACACCCCGATACGCTGACTCTTTTTTGCATTATGCAGCTTTAGTATCATGGCTGAAGCTCTGGCCTTCCAACACTCGTATTCGTTTGCTTGAGATAATTAGAGCTCCTCATGTGTCTGATAGTCCCATGTCTACAAGTGTCTGCCTATCAGCCCAACCAGTTGCAACTTTAAATGTGTTGCATGTTACATTTTTCACAGCCAAAAGGTACGTGTTGTGCATGTGTGAAAGTAATTGCTCCACAGCAGTTCATTAGGAAGCAGGGCAAACGATCACGGCCATAAGTCTTTATAGCCTGTCCAGCAGAGTTATGGCTGGTCTCTAACACACACACACATACGTGTATGAGTACACACTTAATTTCACACACAGGTAGGTGGCTTGAAATGATTGGATGAGTAACCTTGCGGCTCATTTCCATCAGCCAACCACTGCTGAGTCATTTCAAATTATTGATTGAATTATTGTTTCAAATGTCATCTCATTCTTGACTAGTACTGTGGTCCACTTTATCCTCCAGTGTTGCGTTGCTGTTTGTAATTAATAGATTCACATTTTTAGAAATCATAATCCACTTGATTATTTCTGCTGCTCATGTGAATTCTCCAGTTCAGTATCCAAATCTTTGTCCAGCAGCAGCCACATCGCTCACCGCACTAGCTGTTATTAATGCAGCTGGCCTCGGTCGATTGGCTGCTAACTGTTAAAAAGAAGGATGGGGTCACACCGGGCATCCAGGATATTTATCACCACACTGTTTATTTTCAGCATGTTAGGAAGTCCACTTCAGCCTCCTGTAGAGGGATTTAGGCTGTGTGTGGGTTACGGATGAAATGGTTTCAAGACTTGTTAATGAAAAATGTAATGTAGTCAAATCAAGGAGACTGGAAATATGTGGAATAACGTCTGTTAATAAACTCATAATCTCTATGAGCAGATTCTGCATAGCAATATAGAATCTGTAGTATGGGTGCGCAATCTGACAATATTAGATCGTGAAGGATCAGAACGCGTTGATGATCTGCCAAAGCAGAGAAATCGCAGTATCGTCTATAGGACACATTCTATCCACTGTTGTTCTATGCTCTGCACAGACGCATCAGGTTTTTTTTCTTTCAGCCAACTTCCACTATTGGCTAGACCGCCTCATGAAACGCCCTAAAGACACGCCGATCAACCAATCATAGTGAACTACAGGCAGTGACGAGGATTTCTCATGCCCCATCATTTTTGATTCAGAGAGTAGCAGGAAGTGATGGCTGAAAATGTAAATAGAATGGAGGAGTTACATCGTGTCCTAACAGCACGCGGGTGTCATGACTATCGCCCATGTCTGTCGTCACTTATTCACAGAACGTGTGGAACAAGCTGTAAAATTTACAGAGGCCGCCATTCTGCCCAAACCTGCAGTGAGAATCCTTTCCTCCAAGCCTCTTTCTGACCAGTTTAGCTTCAAGAACACATTTACAGTATTTAGGTTTTGTAGTGCCATGAGGAGGTCTTGTTTAGAAGGTAAATAAATAAATAATTATACCAACGTCACGATCCGTCTATCATGACACTTTAAACGCACGCGTCAGGAATTAAATAGAAACCAGGTAGTATGCTGAGGGAAATGGCGAGGAGTCTAGCCTCACCGCAGACAGTAGAGGTAACGGGTAGATTAAGGAGCTGTTTGTTAAATGTCCATTGTATTTGGCACAAGTTGGCAAAATAGAACTGACTCAAACTGATTCAAATCTGTTCAGAATGGTTCTTTGGCCTAAGCGCTCTGTTATATGTTTTTACATAGGGAAATAAATTGCTTGAAATGTAGGTAATATGCAATTTACGACATCATTTTGGGTTTTTATACACAATCTACGCGCAACATCTAATTTAATGTGATGACTAAGTGCAATAATGAGCACACTGTATACTGTATGCAACGTGTATAAATATGTAAGTTATCAATTCAATTCAACTCAATTTTATTTTATTTATAGTGCCAAATCATAACAAAACTTATCTCAGGACACTTTACAGAGTAGGTATAGACCACACTTTATGACAGTCAGATCCCAACAGAAGTCATTTAAGGATCCCTTTCCTATAGAACAGCTCTTTACCTTGTCCTCTGAGTAAACAAACTAAACAGCCTTCTGTTATTGCTCTTATTTGTACAAAGGCATGTACATACTGTCTCTACATGGTTGCGTGTTTACAGTTCTCAGAAAACTCGACAGCGTTGGAGATTCACTTGTTCAAAGATCGTTTGTTAGATTGTTTGGGAAGAGGCTCCACTCCTAACGCGGGGGAAAACGAAACTGAAACTTATCAGAGATCCATTATTATTTAGTTTAAGGAGATGATTCACTCCTACAAAAAACAACTAAAACAGAATTAAACAAACTGAAATCCTTTCTTTATTTTGTTGTGCTTGAAACCATAAAATTATTTTTTATTTATCTTTGGACTGTTTCTGTTGGGGAACATTATTTGAACCTTTTGGATAATTATTTAAAAGACATTTTCTGATGCCGCGTGTAGCTCATAGTGCAATACACTGATTTAAACTGACTTTGCATTGTGGTTTTGATAATTGCTTCTTTAATTGCGATCCTTCTTTCTGGTGATTTTAACGCCTTTTTACACGTAATTTATCCATGTGGGGATTGACCTTTCAATATGAACCTAACCATTAAATTGTCTGATTAAACACCGACTGGCACGCTAGAAAAAGAACATTCAGGCAATCCGCTACAGTGCGTTGGAAATGCATGAAAATATGATTCCATGATTCCTTTAATTTCTTTTGTCATTGCCCCACACACCCCCACCCCCTAACGCTGTGAACTTCGTTGAAACAATGTATTTTATACAATTCATAAAACAAGGTGAAAATATTGTTTGCTTTTACTTCCAGGCATAATGTGAGGAGGTCTGTTCTAGATCATAAACTGTAGCAGGCAAGTATACAACTAATTACAGGTAGTTTTCATTTTTCAGCATGTGCCATCAAGCCCCAACATTAGCTTCCTTTTGCTCAGTTGCTTTGCATTCAGACACAGAGATCAGAGAAAACAACAACATAAGATTTAGTTGGAAGCAAATGCAAAACAGCAACTGGAGTATATCCAAAACACAAATGTATAGACTCTTGAAAAACCTGTGAATTTATCTGAGTTTATGGCTTCAAGAAACTTTAGTCTTATAAAATATTGTGCAGAATTTCCAATGAGAAGTCATAGCAGTTACTACCGTTATTTACACACCTGTTTAGGTCGCAAAATGTATCAGATAATCAATTCTTACTTGAATTGACATGTTATTTAATGCTTAAATTAAACATGGTCAATGTTGCTGAAACCCCGCTCTACTTTTGGAGACAGTTAATTTTCCCAGATTGGCCGCCAAACTCTGATCAATATATGTAAAGCGCTCCTTTAAAGAAGCTTCCCTAAGCACTCCAGAATAACACATCAGCATGGCCACTGTGTGAGGATCCAAATGGGTAATATGTCATCGTTTCAGGGATCCTGCTGCTCCTGGAATCCCTGGAATGCAAATGGAGCTCCAGACAGGGAAGGTCGGGTAACAGGGGATCGACTCTCTGTGGAAACTGGGGAATGTGAAGGGGAATTTTACAAAATGTAATTTTTTCAGCAAGTTTCCAAACATTTATTGCAGGAGACGGCTTTCAGTGAGACTTGGGTGGAGTCCAGATGTTTCCTCCTCAAAAAAACAAAAAAAAACAATCGTGGAAAGTCATGGCATTTGCATTAGGACCACAGTGGGAGTTTCTCTCTCCGTGGAAGCACCTGTGGTTCATATTCTCACCCTCTCTTTGCTCCCTCTGCCTCTGTCAAACACACATTCCTTCTCTGTGATTTGGCCTCTCTCTTATCTATCTTTTCTCTCTTTTCTCTTGTTCTAAAACAAGCAGTGTATTGTGTGTGCTCAGCAGAGCAGCCCGCCCTAAAAGCTGTGTGTGTGTGTGTGTGCGCGCTTGTCCCAGCCAGCCTGTCAGACCGTGTTAATCCCCTCTGAGGCCCGGCTCACCTCCTCCCTGCCTTGCCCCTCATTCCCCTCTCCTCCGGGGCTTCCATTGGTTTGCGTTGCCCTCTCAGCCAGCTGATATGCTCTCCTACCTGTCAGTCAGAGTCCGCTCGCCTCCCTGCTGGCCAATCACATGGGAGGTAACCCCCCTTTGACCTCACAGGATCAGACAGCAATCAGGGACCAATGACTGTGAGTGTTCAGCACCGCTCGTTACCAGATCCCATGGTGCTTTGCAGCAGATCAATGTCTTAAGTTGTGGCCCACAAGGAGGGAAAACAAGGAGGGACGGCCTGTGTCCCGACTGGGAGGAAAACCCTTTGTTTACCACATGTTGGCAGTTCACACGGTCAGAGGGAGGTGACAGCAGGGCTGCAACCGAAATATTGGATTTGGTTGGTAAATAAAAAACCACATTAAAACCGTAAACCATTAAACAGCTTTAAAGTACCCTTTCATTTCTGGGTTAATTTGCTTATTTTGTCAGTTGAGTTTATTAAAAAGCTTTGATCCATCATGATTCACTCTAGAAGTTTATAAAGCTTCTGTTTTTGTTTATAAACATTCTGAATTGCTAGCTACAGTACTTTTATACGCCCATATTTGACTAAAATTAAAAAGCCAGTGCTTCTTTTCTTGCCTGAGGACACAACAGTAGTAGTAAAAGTAGACAAACAATCTAACACTTTCACAATTATTTTATTTCACAGTGTAAAGCCTAAAGTTGTACTGGTCTAACTTCTCTGTTGTGATGACTTTCTGTTTTTGTTTGCTCTAACAGTTGGACAATTGGTTATACTAGATGAAGAAGATTTGTCACATTGGGCTTTTATGGACCAAACAATTAATCGACCAATTGAGAAGCGACAAGTCATTTCTAATTAAAATAATCAATTGCAGCACCAAAAAGATGATCTGAAGGCATGTTGTAGGGCTGCAACTAACGATTATTTTCTTTGCCGACTAGTCTGTAGATCATTTTCCCGATTAAGTGTTTAGTTGTTTGTTCTGTAAAATGTCAGACAATGGTGAAATGTGTCACCCAAAGTCCAAGATGACACCTTCAAATGTCTTGTTTTGGCCACAACTCAAAGAGGGTCAGTTTACTGTCGTAAAGGAAAGGAAAGAAACC
This sequence comes from Echiichthys vipera, assembly GCF_963691815.1. Classification (NCBI taxonomy): domain Eukaryota; kingdom Metazoa; phylum Chordata; class Actinopteri; order Perciformes; family Trachinidae; genus Echiichthys; species Echiichthys vipera. The sequence goes on along the minus strand of NC_139844.1, from coordinate 8,997,285 downwards.
AGGAAATATTCACATTTAATAATCTGAAATCAGATCAATCATCAAAAATCATCATTTTTTTTCTTAAAAAGATCCTTGGTGATTTATCGATTATCAAAATAGTTGTCTGTTTATTTAATTGTTGACAACGAATCGTTGAATCTTTGCAGCTCTAGTATGTTCAGAAACATATCCTCTGATCTCAGTGTCTCTGTTGTTTTAGCTTTTAAGAAACAAACCAAAAGGGTGGAACTTTAATAATGAACTTTAATGAACCATTGATTCATTGTGTTGCTCATGTGATGTGAGAAACTGCCTCAGTGTGATATATTTTTTGATTGGTTAAACGTAAATTACCAGCATAACAAGCCCTCCGCAAATAAGCACCCACTCACACATACATACACACTGCCCACATTATCTATGATGACAACAACATGGCACACAACTGACATTCTGCAACTTTTAAGACAGGGGCCACAACATTTTTGGCGTTGTCTGTCTGTGTTGAAATGTTTATTGGTTTTGGTATTGCTCGTCTATAAAAAGTATCAGCACAACAAACTTGTGACAGCAGATGCAGATGGACTCAACTTTTGGACTTTTGAGCTTGCAAAATGAGTGCACACCAGCAGGTTTAATACATTTGCGCATATGAAATAAAAAAAATAATATATGAATTCTTTCTGAGCTCTTGAGAAGTGATGGAGCGATGGACATGTAATCTGTCAAGTATCAAAAGGGAAAGAAATGTACAGTTAAATGATTCTGTATAATGTGGAAGCGGCGACGCAGTGATGAGGAATATCAGTGTCTTTCAGCTCATTTTTGGCTTGATGGCCTTCCACCTGACTGCAGCAGCTCTGCTAGACTCATACACATTGGAGCACCAAGTACCTAGTGAACTTAAGCCCATGTACTGCAAACCAGAAATTATCTAGACATTACCCAGCGGGGCTGTATGTGAGAATGCAAATGTCCAAATCAGTCAAACCAGGGAGTTTACCTTCCCAACTCCCGTGCAAAGACCATTTCATCTCAGTGTGATTCACTGTGGCGCTCATTCTCTGGTGTGTTCACGGATAGCAAATGGCCGCGTTGATGTTTCTATAATGCTGCGGCCAACAGTCGGAGAAAACAAGGTGAAGAAGAAGGGGGATTATCACAAAGACGGCAGCAAAAAAACAAGTCAAACTGGAGAGACGGGGAGATTCGGGAGCTTCTGTCGGTAAGAACTGACCCCAAAATCATCAAGCAACCGTGTCTCTTTCAAACGCATCTGACACGGAGAATCTCCTGTTGCGTGCTGCATGTGTGAAAGGGAAAATCCGGACTATGTTCAGACATGATTCTCCTGACATTGCCCGGGGTTCATATGTGAAAGTTGCTTTAGTGGAGCATTTAGAAGCCAAAGAGCCGATCTAACTTTATATTTACTGTTTGGCAGCAAAATAGGCTTCAACATATTTTTAAGACACTGTCAAAAACACAAGCAGGCGCTGCAGCCTGAAGTTACATACCAACTCCATCAAAGAGGCCTGTGTGTTTTTCCTGACTTCACTCCTCTCATATGCTGGTTGTTAGAAGGCCCCCCCAATGGAGCTGCACCCCGTCCTCGCCCTCTTCTCAGTTCAGCCCCACCCTGCCTGCTGCTGGTAGGGGGCCTGGTGGAGAATTTGAGCAGAAAAATACAATAATATTGTGTGGGTGACCTCAGTGTGCTGGGGACTTCCCTACACACACTGCTCCACCCGCTCATATTTGTTGAACTTAGCTGTCCACCCAGTTTCATACGAAGGGCTTTGGCAGACACACACACACACACACACACACACACACACACACACACACACACACACACACACACACACACACACACACACACACACACACACACACACACACACACACACACACACACACACACACACACACACACACACACACACACACACACACACACACACACACACACACACACAGAGTCACACACACACACACACAGAGTCACAAACACACAGCAGTGCAGTAGGAGGACAGTGGTGATGCGTGACCGGGGCTGACATCACTGACGCAAGCCCAGACTGTATGTTGCTGTATTTGTGTGTACCTGGGAGTTCAGGGTTCGGCCGTAGATCTCTCTCAGGCAAGAGAAAGAGAACCAAATAATTTCTCGGGATGTGTTTTGCGTTAATATGCAGCTCTATCTGCATGTTATTATATGTGGCCTGAGTGTGTGTGTTAGTATGTCTTAGTATAGCTGTTGTTCCTGGTTGTTTGTCTAGGGAGGCAGAGCCCGATGCAAATGCACTGCACGATCCGTCAGTGCTGCAAGTGGCAGAGTTCAACACATAACACTGTTGATTCCTGGCAATTTATTTAACCGACCAACGGAAAGCATTTGAAACTTTTCTGCCGGACTGCTGAAATGTCCTGGTGCAGTAAATCCTGCACACGTGGCAAAATTAAGCCCAGACCAGGGCTTCTCCTGCTTTGAATTGGGTTTCTGGTGAAGGCCAGATGATGTCATCTGCTAATTTGAATACTTGCGGCATCAGTTGCATCAGTTTCAGCATATCTGCAACTTTCATCAAGACATTGCAAGGCCTTTCTGATGCCAGTTAGAAATCTGCCCTACACATTATGATGACAGGTCTGAAGGCCAATAAATGGTCTTTTTGATGTGTTGTAGAAGTTCAGCCAGTTGCAAGTCCTTGAATCAGATCAGATACATTTTCAAACCCCGTAAACACCCATATCTGTCTAAAGATGCAGTAGTTTACGTCTAGTGACATGTAGGTAGGAACTGAAGTGCTACTTGGCCATTGCCTGTATTCTTAAGTGTGTTCAAGTGCAACTTTTGAGGCGAGATGCAGACGATGTGAGGTGACGCAACTTTGAGCTTTCATTCGTTCTTTGATGCCTGTCTAGTGTGTCTGGGCTGTTGTCATACTCTATATTTTCTCTATAGAAAAAGCCATTTAATTATGACCTCCAAATGGGGCATATAAGGAGATCTCTGCATTACGGCTTAGAGGAAATGGTTTGAAACCCATCACATAAATATATGTAGAGGGTGTGATAACAGAGCCAGTCACGGTTGAGCCTTTGAGATTCTCGTTCATATCCAATTTAATCATCAGAGCTGTGAGATTCAGGTCGGCCTGGAGGAGGAGGAGGAAGGGCAGTCAGGAGGATGTGGAGGAGAAGGAGTGACTTTGCATTTTGCCAAGCTTACCTTGCATCTATCGCAGAGATGCAGTTTGAAATGTTTAAAGTCAGATTTATCAGTATTTATGTACAGGACTGAAATTCTAGCGTCTCTCCGATATTAGAATTAGGTTACTCGGATCAGTTTTGCTACAGCAGCATATTTTGCTCCCTCCCTTTCCTGTCTGTCCACCTGACACCTGAGAACTGGGCATGGTCTGTCTACCAGCGCCATGGCAACATGACACCCAGCTGTGAAGTGGTTGCCATAGCAGCGTCCAGTAGCTAGCCGGTGTTGGGTTCCATGGCGGCTACTATTCACGGGTGTGGAAGTGGACAAGCACCAGCTGTACCTCAGTCTTGGTTGCACTTAAAGAATGAATAGTAAGAAAATAAGTCAACTATTAAGATGATAAATTCAAACAAAAAATTCCAAAAATTCACTGGTTCCAGCTCTTGTCATGCAACATGGTATCTCAAATATGGAGATTTCCTGCTTTCCTCAGTTTTAAATCATAATCAATCGGTTTTGGGCTGAAAAAGCACAACATTTAAAGACATCACATTAGACTTTGATAATCTGGGATAGGTATTGACCTCTTATTTTCTGGCATTTTATAGACTAAACAATTTATAAAATAATAGTTTAAATAATGGTGCAGCCCTACAAAACAACCATTTTGAAGATATATTGTTTGTTTTTTTGTATTTTCTATTGTATTGATCAAAAGTGTAATCCAAATAATAGTTGGCAGATTAAAGGCTAATTGTTAGTTAATTGCAGCCCAGATCTTTCCATCTTTGTCGTTTTCTCTCTTAAAATCAGCATATATCAATGAGATGTGAACTTGAGTTTGCTTCTGACAAAAGTATCAATGTAAACATTTGAATTTTATTGACAGCTGAGCAAACTTTGTGTGCTGATGAAGACCAGGAGATATGGAGGAAAGCTCCGAAACAAATGAGTAAGACGACCTTGGGTTGGGAGATTGTGTCAACAATAATATCTGTGCTTCATCCCACTTTACTTATTCTCAAAATTGGTCTCCATGCTGAGCAGCTTAATGATTTTCCAGAGTTTGTTCCCAGTATGCCATCAAAGCTCTTATTAACAAGTTTCCCTGCAGCTTAAAGTACAACAGAAAAATCCTTTAAAAAATAAAAGGAGGACCCGTTTTACTGAGACGCACATTCACATGGGACTAATACTATCAGATGACCTCTGAATTTGGGCTAATTTGCAGTTTAATTTTTACACTGCAGATTACCGACATGGCAGATTCACACAGGAGTCAGCACGCACATGACCTTTGTGGTTATTAAAAGGACCCCAGATAATACCAGTCCTGTGTGAAAAGGGCTTCAAAGGCTACATTACACTGCAGTTAATTACTGTTGAGGCCTTGGATACACAGTAGGTAATCTAAAGAGACTGGATGTGCAGATATCTGTTTGACTGTTGGTCAGTCTCAGTTTGTCACTACTTCCTTTTGTTTGCACCAAAGTCACTCCAAGGCTGAGAGAGCGAAAGAGAAAGAGATGTGGGCGGACCTGCATAATTCAACACCTCATCCCGAGTGTGTCTGTGTGTGTTTCTGTGTCCGTGCATGTGTTCACTGCCTTCCTAAGAGTGCTTCTCCATTCTCTGCACGTTGGGACCTTGAAAAACGCTCTCTAAGGTCAAAGTTGTGCTCACGTCTGTGTGTGTGTGTTTTTACGCACGTGTTGTGTGTAACTCCATAGCCCTGATCACAAGGTGCCGTGTTTAACCAGCCCCCCTGTAAACCGCCGCAGACTGTTATTGATCTCTCTTGTACATACACACACGCACAGATGCACACAAACACGCCCAGAAGCATGTGTGACCTTTTTGGCTTTTTTCTGATGTCTCTATTCTCTCTCCCTCTTTCTTCTTTTGTAGTTACGGAGAATGAGAGCGAAAATATCAGTAAATGGAGCAGAAGTGAATGCTTCCTCTCATTATCCAGTTAGTTTCTGAACCTCGCCTTGAACATTTCCACCACAGCTAAACCAATATGACTTTGGCACGCTTGACACAAATACCTATGCTGATATTTTTGGGTTGTCTTTAGGAATGTTCAGCCTTCACCAGATTTGACCAATTTAATGGCAAAAGGTAATATAAGTAATGTGAAATCTTATATATTGATCTACGTATATAGTCACAGCTGCAGAATAAATCTGGCAGGACTCTGAAATCCTTGTCTTCTAATTTCTGATTTCTTTTCTTCCTACATTTTAGTAAGATGTCTGGGCAATATATTGTTTCTCAGTCGTGATAGGAGTCTGGATTAAGGTTGCTACGATAGGAGAATTTTAAACTTCAACGTGATACTAGTATTTAAAAAAAAACCATAGTCGATACCTCTTTTGACACGTCTGCTAACTTATTTTAACCTGACTCTCGCTAGATGACTTTTGTTCCGCCTCGCTTCTGTCTTGACTCCGCCTAGCTCCACTCAACCATCTGGATAAGCTCCATTGGAAAGTGATTTCAGGGGGCGCAAAAAATGGTCAGGCCAATCAGGACCGCCGGGCGGGGTTTTATAAATATGACGTAGCGGAGAAATGACTGTGGCGACTTGCATCGAGGACGCAGACGTCAACTTTGATGCTGCTATTTCATCCGTGTCGTCCAATCTAGAGAATATTTATTTATTAAAAGAACACCAGAGAACGGTTCTGAAGGCTTTTGTTGGTGGAAACGATGTCAGCTGTTCTGTTTGGCTTTTTCCTGCGTCACTTATCAGCGTCACGGGTTGTTTTCGATGTGAGTGATTGAAGTAGCATGTCAATAAAGATGATGACGGACAAGTGGTTTATCCAATCATATGCAAGGATTTTTTGATTAAGGCCCAGCCTCCTGAAATCACTTCCCAATCGAGCGATCCCAGATGGATGAGGGAAGCAAGGAGGAACGAAATTCATCTGGCGAGAGTCAGGTTAATCTAATTTAGCCTCTGGGGGCAACAGCTAATATTTCAGGCTCTCTGATGTAGCGGATATCTGGGCCAAGACTTCCTCTTCCGAGTGCCGTTCATTGTGAAGCAACTTAATCTGCGAGAATGAAGTAGAGTTGAGAGACGGTGTCTCCATAAACATATGCTTGGCTTGGCTTCTGATTTGCTTGTTATATATAAAAATAACAACAGCAAGCGAATGAATAGCTAAATCTTTGTCAGACGATAGCGGATGGTTTCTGTTGATTTCATGGACAGCCAATGCGTTCTGCCTTGTTTGCTCTCCATGGACTGTTTACCTGCATGCAACCAGAGCATGCCCAGACCACTTCGCTCCCCAAATCGTGTCCTGTTGGCTTCAGATTTCTACATTCATATGCAGAAACTGTTTATCGAGATTAGTCTCTCAGTAGTTTGAATTATGTGGGTTTTGATGTAGATTTAAAACGATCAGTCAAAATGAATCGTCAAAATGTTTCAAGCCAGTTATGAAGCAAAACTGCCAAACAGCAAGTAAGGATTTACTGCTTTTCTCTGCTAATTAAGTGTAAAGTGATTAACTTTGGTTGGACAAGACATTTGAAAAGCATTATTTCAGAAAGGTCACTTTTATAGGTGATGAATTATTATCAGTACTATATTGTGTGTGTGTGTGTGTGTGTGTGTGTGTGTGTGTGTGTGTGTGTGTGTGTGTGTGTGTGTGTGTGTGTGTGTGTGTGTGTGTGTGTGTGTGTGTGTGTGTGTGTGTGTGTGTGTGTGTGTGTGTGTGTGTGTGTGTGTGTGTGTGTGTGTGTGTGTGTGTGTGTGTGTGTGTGTGTGTGTGTGTGTGTGTGTGTGTGTGTGTGTGTGTGTGTGTGTGTGTGTGTGTGTGTGTGTGTGTGTGTGTGTGTGTGTGTGTGTGTGTGTGTGTGTGTGTGTGTGTGTGTGTGTGTGTGTGTGTGTGTGTGTGTGTGTGTGTGTGTGTGTGTGTGTGTGTGTGTGTGTGTGTGTGTGTGTGTGTGTGTGTGTGTGTGCGCGTGCGTGCGTGCGCGCGTGCGTGCGCGCGCGCGCGCGCGTGAGAGATGACTATGTGGCAGGCAGTTAGCTCACAGTGATTTCCTTACCTGCCAGCCTTGATCCTTGCTGGTTGCTTATGGAGGCGTTGAGGCTGCGAGCGGGTCTGATTTGTGGTCAGACGTCACCACACGGTCCAGGCGATTTATACCATACCTTCCCACAATGCCCTACTCTGTCGGGATGATAGGGTGAAGCGGGGGTTGGAGGCTGGATGGCTCGATACCAAAGCAGAAACTCACCTGAAACAAAGAGGCTTTTCTTTGCAGCCACAGAGGAAATGTGTGCATTTAGTCTTTTCATTCATTCACAACAGGCCTCCGCTGCCTCCCCTTTTGTTTTCTCTGGTGGTTCAGGTTGTTTTTGTTCTGCAGGAAATCCAGTGAACCAACCCTCATTCCAGATTGGTACTGTCACCAGATTCTGTACTAACTTTAAGATGTAATTATAAGACAGGCCTGCTTTTGCTGTTTTATTTCGATATTTGACTTCTTTCTTGGGTCTGTGTAGACTGGGAGGGGCTATAGTGTGATTGCAGGTTTTATTTGAACTGTATGCGTCTCCCCAGACAGTCAGCAAAGGTCAGCAATAAATCAACTCAAGGTTTCCTTCATCTGCTCCCCTGACATTAACTGATCAAACAGTGCTGGTCCGTGCTCTCATACGGGTCAGGTTTTGTGATTCATGACATGAAAACATTTGATTGGAAGAACATATCTCACATCTTATAGCCTACAAGTCATGTTTCCGGTTTTTGAAACTACTGAATTATGTTTATCCTCCAAACACAATATAGTGTAATGCAATAATGTCCAATGCTTCCAGATGTCCAGGCTTCATTTTTTTGTCATTAAATAACTATTTCAAATTATGTTTAATAATTAGGAATTCACCAGTTTTGTCTACCAGTGTTTATTGCCCGACTGATAGAGGATTCTTTTCATGCAAGCTCATAAATTTTACTTTTATGTGGATTTTGCAAGATTTTGCACCGATATGACCTGCAAAGGTTCTCTTTCCTAAACAAATAACTTTATTAATGAATATTTAAGATTATTATACATTATAGTACATTGTCAACCAATTCTAAATGGACATTGAGAAAATAAAGATTGCAGAAAATCTTCGTTTTCTGCATATATGTTATATCAGAAAACCTATACGTCAAAACCAGTATATACCAGTAATATGTCTGTGATAGGCCCATATTGGCCCATTATTTTGGCTAGGTTATTCCAGTACCTCAGCTCAGGGTATTTGCTCATACCAGGTACCATTTTGACATCAGTGCTCTGTTTTTAACATATTTAAAATCTGCATACCTCACTGCCTCAAAGTGATTTGGTATCATTTCTGTGCGGTAACAAGAGGTCTGATTGTTGTGGCACTGAAAACTGAGTCGGAGGTCTGCTGTTACTGAATGACATTAACAAAGAAACTGTATTTATTGTGGATCGGTCACATCCAATTTATAAATTATCAGCTTTTATATTTTCCCGGCACGTTGGATCTCAGCATCCCTGTGGATAATCCAGAGTTTATTTGGCAAGATATATCCCTTTTAATGGGTTTAGACTGGTGAAGCTGTACTGATGTTTAAAGCAAAGTTGATGGCCCTTGGAAATATCTGAAAACAGCCTTGTTAAAAATTCACTGTCTTTTCAAGGTTAACATTACCATAAAATGCCTTGAAGCCTCATAACTTCACACTGTAATGGATTGTGTTGCACAGCGTGCTTGTTCTCAGATAAAAGCAGAGCAGAGTTACTACAAACTGCATCCCACTTTATTAACTAAACATTTGTATGTGTCATTAATATCCTTAAATAATAAGACAATATTTTAACCTAACTCAATTTAAACCTTTTGTTTTACTTGTCATCAACCCTCATAAAATCTAAAGCACAAAGTAAGGGAGTTGGTGGACTTGTGATGATACATCTGCACCCACAAGTACCACCGAGATATTTGAGACTGTGGATAATGTGCTGTAATCTTTGCATCCTTTGGCTATTTAAAGCAGGAGGTAAAGTAATTCTGCTTCGTGTGATGGGTTCTTTGTCTTCACCCTTCTCCTCTTCTCCTCCTCTTCTCTTTCTCTGCGTGTCCGTGTGTCTGATGTCTTTGAAATGCCTCTGCTGGGATCTGATGTGGGATGAGTTTCCCCTCCCCACATCTGAGTTAAAACCTCGGTCCAGCTGACCTTAGACACAGGCTTAGGGAGGAATCCCCCCATGTTACTGCAGGTGGGGCAGCAACAATATTGACTCAGGAACTCAGTTCATTTTATTAGGCTCATGTTCGTCTGTGTGTGTGTGTGTGTGTGTGGAGGAGACTAAGATGACGCACAGCAGCTGGAATCTATTCTCATTCTCAAACAGCCATCATTCAGAAAGCCCCTCGCCTCCCTTCTCTTTGAATACTTGAATTTTTTTGGGGCACTGAAAAGATGAATTTAGTGTCTCCATGGAAACGAGGGTTTAACCTTTTTTTTGGTTTTCCAGGATTTGTCTTAAATCAAATAAAGGACTGCAGTATCAGTGTGAGAGGGAATCACGATCAATGTTGGTGAACAGAAAGAAAACACATGGTTATTTACACTTAAGTAGGAAAGTAGAGCTCTGATTTTGGTATCAAGCAAAACAGCAGCTTAAAGCTCATTTATGGTCTTAACGGTATAAACTTGCCTCTCATATCCTTTCATACCTCCTTTATGTAACAGAGATGTAGCAATACATTAACCAGTTTTTAGCTCTGCGTCAAAAGTTTCTAACAACAAACATGCAGGACAGTGGCCCTCCAAGAGCAGGGTTCCCCACCTCTGCTCTAAAAGGCAAATGTGGAGGCATTGTTGTAGACTGTCTGTCAATGTCTTTGAGTCCATTAAATACATCACAGATGTAGGAAATGTTTCTATATCTATAAGTTGCATTGCTTTTTCATTCAGCCATTTTTAAAATGTCTTTGTCTGCCCACAGGATTTATGTTGTTACTGCTCCATTATGTCTGTATCACAGGCTGAAAACGTGCAGAAATACGGACAAAATGAACGCGGAGTACGGACAGAAGTCTCCATCCTAATCTGTATCTTACATTGAGCATATATGAGCCTTAAGCTGTCGGACTGAAAAGCATCATTTAGACATAGTGATACATTGTATGTCTGATTTCCTGCTGAAAAGAGAAAAAGCTTCCTAAAACTAGATTCAAAAGAGAGTGAGCCAGTGGTCATCAACTGTTTTAATAGGAAACCTTTTACTACCTTTTAATTGTTTTCATATTGCATTTCCATCACATCCCAGTGACCATTATCCCCCCTAAAATATGACCTTGAAGTCTGCAGAAACTGACCCTGTTTGCTGTTGCAGATATGTAATGAAGAAACCAAACGCTAGTGTTTCTAAGCTCAGCTGTGGTGATCTACAGTGAAAGACTTGCCTATCTTTTATTCAAAAAGTGTTGAAGGCTTCAAGGTGTAACCACCATGTTGCCATAGAGTTTAAAGTAAATGTTTTTTGGGACGTCCTAGAGGCAGAGTGCTTAACATCTTGGGTTTGATTCCAGCTGGGGATCTTGCATGTCTCTCTATCCCTTTATTTCCTGTCAATCTCTATACCGACAACTGTCCAAGAAATGCAAAAAAGCCCATAAGAAGCGTATTATTTACATGACATGTTTGTCAGAGCAAGGCTACATAATACTGGGTTTAAGGAACATTTTAATAACTATATTTTTCGTCTCTGCAGTACTGTAACATCTGTAACCCTAGGAAAGCACTCCAATTCGATTTTATCATGTGCACAGCAGGCATAGATTATGCAGGCTCTGCACATAAAGCACATGTATTTAAAGCCACATCAGAATTATGCATTAAGATGTTTATTTTATAACATCACATTATATTTTTATGTCGGTACTTGATTGAGAAAGTTTATATAATTGCTATAAATGATCTTGTTTAGGTTTGCATTTAGATGAGACCATTAGCCTCATGTCTTTTGATTTATCACAGTATTGAACGGCAGTAAACAGGCCTATTGAATTATACAGCCCAGTTGTTTTTTGGTAATATTATCTTACCTTTGTACCAGAATTCACTCAGACATGCAGCTATGCTCAGTCTCAGCACAGAAGCGTCATACCAGGGCCAAAAGTGGTTAACATGCTCGGAAATGGAGCTCTGGTTAGTTTCCTGAACACCTGATAACCTATCCAGCGACTCCCCCACTCTCACACACAAATATATACCCAAGCTGTGTGTGTGTAGCATGGGTTTAAAACAGCTTTGGAGGCTCGCTGCTTTTACTCTTAAGACATGAGAGAGTGCAAAGAAGATGTGGGAGAGTGATAAAGGAGTGAGTGAGACATGATGGAGAATGTGGAGATGGTGAGCGATAACTGTGAAGTGATAACTGTGTGATGAAGTGCACGGTTGGTCAAGTGGGATACAAGCACAACAGTTTGTAAACAACAGCACTTTTTGAAATATTTGTGGTTCAAAAAGAGATATTTCAGAACGCGAATGTGTGTCATTGTCTTCTTGGAAGGTATTCAGTACTAGTAATGTATACCTCTGCATTTTTGTAATCGCCGTGGGAACAGTCATAAATACCAACTTGGACAAACAACACAATCGGAAACTCCTCCGCTTGCAAAAAGTGAACACATTCCTTTAGCTTCAGGTGAGGATGCATCAGCGAAAGTGCACACAGAGCGAAAGATGAACATTAAAAAAGCGTGTAACACAACATGCTGGTAGGTAGATAACATGTTTTCAGCTTACTGCTCCTCAGGCAGATACATTTTTTTTGTCTTGTGTGCACATCTGATGTTTAAAGAAATAACTTCCCTTTTTGCAAACAAGCAGCTTGCAGCGGTCTTTTATATTGTTGACAAAATTTGAGTTTTACATTTCGGGTATGGTAACTGTAGAGCCGTACGTCACTCGTCCAGACATGTACCTAAACACTAGATGTAAGGGCGCACTCACACTGTCCATTTGTACCGAGCCCCGTGCTTTAGGGTGATTGCCCCCCCCCCCCCCCTCTTCACCCGCGGCCCAGGCCCGCTTGTAGTCACATTACTTGAAATGATCCAGGCAGTGGTGTGATTGCTTCTTGCTGATATGCCATCACCCCCAGAGATTTAGTTTTGTCCGACTGTTTTGGAACATTTCGTCGGACCAAATCTGCAGTAAACTCTCCTCCGCATCTTTTTAAATGTTTGTCGCGGGAACATTTGTAGACATCAGAACCGCTGTTGATGCTTGCGCTCGTGCTCGTACACATGCATCTGGGCTTTACTAAAGCCCACCTCTCTCAACCAGGCCGTGGCCTTCCAGTGTGTCATGCCTGGACGCAGTACAGTTGCACTCACACTGGTCAAAGGAACTAGACTTTAGCGGTGAAGGGTGCTTATGCACTGTACGAATGGTGTGAGTGCGCCCATACTGTACTTTTAAAATGTAGCGGGGGTTGTTGGATGGTAGGAGCTGCATTAACCGCATACGGCTGCATTCACATTGCCTCCAGCCGCTCTGACAAATCACCGCAGAGTTGTGTGTTCTTTAACCCCTAATGTAGCACAAGTGGACTTTATTTTTCACAATTATTGGTTTTCGTCTAATCATTGTTATAATTTCGACACCTCTTACCGCACTTGAAGGCAGAGGCGAAGAGAGACCGAGGGACAGAGCGACTTTGCTGGAGCTTGTTGCAGGAAACAAACAACTGTTAAACAAACTCCCGGGAAGTTTAGAGCTTGTGTTTAGATTTTTTTTACTCGCCTAATTTTTGAAATCTTTTCTGTTGACTGTGCGCGACCCTCACACCGCCTCAAAACTGTGACAAATCTTGATGTTTTCACGACAAGACGTCCGTTTCAGACATCTGTTAGTGTTGGATAAGTGTGTGCTAGGAACCTGGACAGAGGGGCAACATAAAAAACATGATGAATTGAAACGGTTCTGTAGGTACCATTCACAGCTTTTGACAATGGAAAAGTAAAAATAACCATTCTAATGTGTAACTAACTGAACAGAACGTGGCGGCTTGGTGGAAACGCGGCTATAGATTCCTGGGTTCATAAAGGTGTTTGTCTGTTACTGAGTGCTCACTTCAACTTCCGCAGTGTATGTAACTCTATATCATGCTGATATTTTAACTCAATTGAGAAACTATTCATGGATAAAATACCGAGACAGTAGTGTCTGTTTTTCTAATTCTGCCGTATTCAGTTATTAAATACCTGACAGATAAAAATAAGACAACCTAATAAAAGCGGAGATATCTCTTGACAGTTGAGAAAAGTAAATCACCTATGTTCATGTTTAATTTCAAGTTTTCTTGTAAAGACAAATGTAGAGTTTCCTGTTGACAGCATGTATTTATCTGCCAATAAGAAGTAAGAAAGCTGAAATAATTCCAGTAGTGTAACAGTAGTGCACATGACCATCAAAGTGATTTATGTGTCAGTTTCTTAAAGCCAGGTGAATAGCATTTCCAGTTCCTGTGTCAATTTACACACTTAAAATTCCCCTGTTTAGAGGTGTGAAGTTACTCCGTTGAAACACACACACACACACACACACACACACACACACACACACACACACACACACACACACACACACACACACACACACACACACACACACACACACACACACACACACACACACACACACACACACACCAGAGAGAGAGAGACAGTCACCAGGTGGGATCTGGTTTTTACAGCCAGAGAGTGGAGTTCACTCACTTTCTCATACGAACACAGACGTGACCTTCAACCTTTTCTCCTGGTGACCTTTGACCCTGAGGTGTTAGTCAGAGTGGCAGGATGGATGGATTTGGAAGTCAGGGTTATCTCTCTCACGCAGCGTGCTTTCTTGAGACCATGAAAGGATGAACCGATATGGGATTTCCAATACCAGTTACATAGAATTTAACACACAACTGTTATGTTTTTAAATGAGATAAGATTTTTAAATTCATCTCGCAAAGAGTGAGCATCTTTTCTGTTATGTGTGATATGAACATAAACAAAAACACCACATCCTCCTATTAAACTTTAACGATTAAACAGTATGTAAACATCTAAGAAATTGTTAAACACTATAATGAACATTTTAATGTGATTGTCAGCAATTATGACTCTATATTAACATTATAACAACTTTTTTGTCATTATTATCTGCAGCAGAGTCCACTTATGAGTGCCCACAGGAAAAGTGATGGCAAATACATCAATGAATACGTATCTCTGCTTACAGCTATGTTAAAATAACCAATGTAATTATTAAATTTGTATTTTAAAGCATTGTGACTGATGCTCTCAGATGGACAGACTATGTACAGTAATGGAGACTCAAACCACCTCTTCTGTGTCGTAATTACTTGTTACTCTTCGGCATATATGTAATGTATATATCGGCCCTGTTGATTTACTCCCTGTCCTGGATTTAATGCATTTCTATTTTGTTGTTGTCAAACAGTAAACACTGAAACTTGCATCAGCCGAGACATCAATACTGGCCAACTAATATCAGTAAACGGATAATCGTTTTACCGCTAACATACACAGAGTGTCACTCTACGGCTTGAACGCTCACTTTCCCCCTCCCTGGTCTCCATCAGGTCTTATCTAACGTGATAACGGCTATCTACAGTGTGCCCCTACTTTGTATGTGTGTGTCATAAATAGTCTTGTCTCACAAGTTTAGTCACAGGTATCGCATATCTTTGAGTCTCTCTCTCTCTCTCTCTCTCTCTCTCTCTCTCTCTCTCTCTCTCTCTCTCTCTCTCTCTCTCTCTCTCTCTCTCTCTCTCTCTCTCTCTCTCTCTCTCTCTCTCTCTCTCTCTCTCTCTCTCTCTCTCTCTCTCTCTCTCTCTCTCTCTCTCTCTCTCTCTCTCTCTCTCCTCTCTCTCTCTCTCTCTCTCTCTCTCTCTCTCTCTCTCTCTCTGTGTGTGTGAATTCCTTCTCTAATGCTGGCACAGCGAGGACGGAGGATTAGGACACACACATGCTACAGTACCATAAAGGTCTGATGTACACAGAGTAATTACACATCAGTTAATTAACCTGGGAGTTAAAGGCGTAAGTGTGTACATACACTACATGTTGAGCCGACATATAAACACATTCCCGCAGTGACCGAAGTAGTCCAACATCAAAGACTTCCCTAAACCTCAGTTGATACCGCTGTGCTTCGACTTGACTGGAAATATGCGTGTGTGTGTGTTTGACAGACAGCGCGTAGCAGGTCTTATCCACGCTGCCGTTGTGTGTGTGATGACACACTGCTGCATTAGCATTTCCTCTCAACCCCCTGTGTGCTAGTTTGCGAAATAAAAAAAGCTGTTAGGGATTATTAGAATGAAAGCTGCAGAAAGGATAAACTGAACAGTTTGTTCTTGTTTTTGCCCCCTTCACATTTTTTTTTGAACATTTTTGCAATTTTGAGCGTTTTTTAGCTGACACACTTTAAACCAACAAGCTAAATGTGGTGTCTGAGGTCAGGCTTGTTGTGTCCTTTTAAAAGGATTTTGTCCTTTGTTCCTTTCCTCGTATCTTTTTTGTTTTTAGTTTGAGAAATGAAGCTAAGCTTAAGATTTAAGAAAAAATAACTTGTGATAGCCCCATCAGTAAGTTGTTACACATGTTACACATTAAAGATGAGTCACACCCTTCACATTTGTTATTCATTTTTAACTTTTACTTTCTCTGTACACTTTAAAAAGACATGCTTTAAAAACAGATGCATTTATGTATACTTCTATTTTTTCATATTCAGTTTCTTGTTTTTGTATTTTGTGTTTATTATGCACAAAATAGAATTCCTTGTGTGTGCAAAACCTACTTGGCAAGAAACAGTTTTGGATGTTTTGTTTATCTGGCATGCATCCAAATATGCAATGCAGAGTCCTCATGCTAGAGGTTGTTGCAGTTAATTTATAAACTATTCATAGCCTACTACCTCTAGAGAGTACAAAATCTAACAACACTTCTCTTGGTTCACCCATGCATATTATTATGTTAGCAAAAGGACACACAGATAAATAAATGATGGCGTTTGCAAGTCTAATGTACATCTTCAGGAAGGAGGCAGTACTTTGACAAAGAGAAATAGAATAAATAGAGTTACAAGAAACACTGGTTAATTGACAGCCTTTTTTTTTACTGTAGTGAAATGGATGTCAATTTAACATTTAACATGTATTACTGAAGATTATCTCTGTAAAAGCATGGATTGGTTTGTACATCTGAAGGTATGGTGGATGTATGCGGGTTTACCATCACGACCTTGGTCTAGAAATGTAGTAGTAGTATGTTGAATATAAATTTAAACTAATTAATACTTTTTAGATTCTTACTATATGTACATACAATCCTAAATAATGTATTTAGAAGTCTACAGTGGCTTTAAGTAAAGAGGTACAGGACTGGACAGTGGTCTGGAGATTAGAGGGTTGTAGGAGTGTACCATTTCTTTGGAGGTATGGGGTAATGTGACTGTTTGGACTCCAGTTAATTTGTTTGTATTTGTTTGAACTGGACAATAATGTAGGACTGGACCATGGAAGTTGAGCATTAAACTATGGCAGAAAGCTGCACTGGACCAGTTTCTGTAGCGATAAGAGTGTTGGACTGGACCTCATTGTAGAGGTGTGGAGTTTCAGGAATATGTGCATGCAAGACTGGACTGCTGCCATGAATATGGAGGTGTGTGGGTGCACTGGACTTGAACTACATGTGGTTGTCCATTCCCAGTGGCCAAACAGGCTGCTGTTGTTTCACTGGCCAGTGTGTTAATTATCCACTGCTGCCGGGCTTTGTTTGAACCCAAGTGGACTAGTGTGTCTCCACAGTAACAGTTACCAACAGTTACACAAGCTTGACAACCGGCAACCCTCAATGACCCACATTCCAGCAGTAAATCGCAACACACACACACACATTCCTGGCTCCACCCTTGCCTATCGAAACTATGCGCGGTGTTTCCACTACTTCTGCCTCACTTTGTGTCTTCCAAACGTTGGAGAGAAAGGGGAGAGGTAGTGGGTGAGAGAGAGGTAGAGAGAGAGAGTAAAGCAGCAGTCTCTAACTGTTTTTTCTTACTTTCTCTATCCACATTTAAGATCAGTCCCATCCTCTTAACCATCCTAACTGTGTGAATGGACGTGAGAGGGAGGCCACAAACAGACATTAACTGTGTAGGATTAATCTAGTTAAATCTACTTTAAACCTTTCCCTTAAATCACCCCGCTCACACACACTCATTCGATCAGTCACCTTAAAAGTCGTTTGGCCAGTTGTCTACCCTGCTGAAACGCTGGCAATGTCTCCACTTTAAACTTCAAACTAGAAATTGCTTTGTTGGCACCCTGACAGGATAGATATCTACTTTGCAGAAGAACCACAGCCAGGGTTTTTCCCCAGCTGCTTTTGAAGGCCATGAAAAAGGCCAACCTCTTCAAACATCCTGGATACATTTTATGCAATAAAGGTAGAAAGTCATGAACACAATCAATACAATGCTATGTATGCTACTTTAAAGGGCGACATATTATGCCATTGTTTAGCTTCACACTTGATTTTGGAGATTCTGTTTACATGCTTTAATGTTGAAATAAAAACACATTATTCTTCTCATCCTGTCTGTCTAAATATACCTGTATTCACCCTCTCTCTGAAACGCTCCGATTTAGTGCCTGTCTTATTAAGAGCCTCTCCTGAAAATGCCTGGTGTGCTCTGATTGGTCAGCATTTCTGGGTCTTCCTTACCTGAGCTCTCACCGTTTCTGCACCATCATTGCAGCCGTTGAATGACTGTAACAGCACTGTAACATCACTCTCTACCTATATACTGTATATATATTGTATAGTTGTGACATCACGATATTACAGGAAGTCCTGAGAGCTCATTTGAAGGCACAGTTTCTGAAAACAGGCTGTGTGCATTTCTCTGTGGATTGAGTGTTGTCTCAATACCAGAATTTTACACTGATACTAGTATTTAAAGATGCGTGGTACCTCTTTCAATACCACAGGAAAAAGAGACCATTTTGGTGCAGAAAAAGTCACTTAACACATATTAACACAGTTGATTTCTTCCCTGTTGTTTCATCTCTACATCCTTTGAGTCAAAACCTGAGTATAGATCTGCTTTTGTATATAGCTTTGATACTTTCCTTACTATCAAATGTGGATATCGTATAATTTTGAACCTCATTGTATGGTATTAGGTATCCACACATTGAACAACCTTCGGTCACTGTATTTATATACCTTGACAGCTTTACAATAAAAAAAGACATTCAATTTTTACTTTTTACAATAGGTGACCTTTTAAATCTTAGGTTATTTCAGAGAGATGCAGGCACATTTATAAGCTATATTGTGATACTGTGTTGCAGTTATGTTGTATGCGGTTGCTTCCATACTACCGTCATAGTTTAATATCCAGTTTGACATCTCTGGGGTGGTACAGGACCGTGTCTGTCCTTAAGATTTTTTTGCTGAGAGTGAGATTGAGTGAGATTATGTCCTCTATTAATTTTGAGCACACACTAGCTTTTTAATGTCTACAAGCTCCCTCGGAGATCTAAGGCTTTTCTATGACCGTTTTAATGTCAGTTACAATGAAATATGAGGCCCGTTTCACGGCTTTACCTTAACGAATGCACACACACACACTTGCTGTGTCAGCATTGTGTTACATACGATTATATCAGGACTGGGTGTGTGTTTAAGACATTCTTGTTCCATATGTGCAGAGGGAAATGTCAATATGTAGGCAATAAATTTGCTTTTACATACGCTGAGTGTAGATTGCCTCGGGTGTCTATTTCATCCCGCTGCGTGCGTGCTTGCATGCATGTGTGTGTGTGTGTGTGTGTTTGAGAGAGCAGCACCAAGGGATGAGATTCATTAGATAAGAAAGCTAAAACACAATAAATGGTAACACTTTATCTTACAGGCCAGGATGTGAGGAGATTTACTGGAAAGATCTGTGATTTGGTTTTAATCATAATGAAAATAGGATGCATCAAAACCCAAGTATATAGAACTAATGCATTTTAAGTGCATACTGACTACACAATTCTATCCATGAAACTTTTTAAGAAATAGTGTTCAGTCGCAGTGCACAAAAGTTGTTGTATGTGATCTGACAGCCCGGGCAGCGAATGACCAAACGACCTCCTTTGCCTGTCGTCACACAACCTACTGACACACTCCACTTCCTGGCTCCCGCCCAATGGTGTTTGTCTCCTCCCATGACAGTTATGAAATAAATAAATGACCTGATCAAAAAAAACGAATGTGCTATAAAAGTACCTAAAAAATAAAAAAGGACATTAATGAAAAATTAGACATAATTTGTTTGCTTCTTTATATACCATGTGTTTATTTATTTGACTCTCTCTGTCTTCTTAACAGGACTTGGAGTTCCATGGCGTGATGCGGTTCTACTTCCAGGACCGGGTTGCCGGTAACTTTGCCACCAAGTGCATCAGAGTGTCCAGCACAGCGACAACGCAGGACGTCATCGAGACGTTAGCTGAGAAGTTCAGACCAGACATGAGGATGCTCTCCTCGCCAAAATACTCCCTGTATGAGGTCCATGTCAGTGGTGGTGAGTCCCATACACTGAGGAGCTTAACAATTTAATGTTTCAATGTTAGGAATAGTAATAATTGGATATAGTAGTTGACTCTCCGATGAACTGGAGCGTCTTTGTGTGTGTGTTAGAAGAGCGTCAGCTGGACCTGGATGAGAAGCCTCTTGTTGTTCAGCTGAACTGGAACAAAGACGACAGAGAAGGACGCTTCGTCCTGAAAAACGAGAATGACATCCTTCCCAAGGTCGGCTGCTCTCTCCGTTTTTGTCTGTTAACCTGTTTGACTCTTAACCAGTTGACATTTTTTAACATATCCAGTTTTAACAACTACATTGACTGTTAATATTCACACGATTGAATTATTTTGATTTGTGGTCTGTCAAAAAAGCCTTCTATTAAATGAGGGTCACGACTTATTTACAAACTGGAGCAAGCTTCTCCCAGAGCTCCTCACTAACGCTTCTTCCCCCTCTCTACCAGAAGAGTCAGAGTAATGGGCCGGACAAAGAGAAGGACGGAGTGATCCAAAACTTCAAGAGGACTTTGTCCAAGAAGGAGAAGAAAAAGGAGAAAAAGAGGGAGAAGGAATTCGCCCGGATCCCTGACGGTGACGAGCAGGCGCTCGCCCGGGAGGACGGGTAAGACACACAAACTCACAGTCATCCATCTTACTGTCCTGCCTTTACATCCTCTCAGTCCTCAGAGATTATGTTGTTGTAATAACACCAACAAAAGCACTGAAGTCTCCAAAAGAGGAACGAAACTTTTACCTCTCTGTTCCTCCATCTGTCTTTTTTGTCTTCCCCGTCATTCCTCTCCCGCGTTCAGAGAAAACAATCGTCTGGCGGCAGAGGTCTACAAAGACATGCCGGAGACCAGCTTCACCAGGACAATCTCCAATCCAGAGGTGGTGATGAAGAGGAGACGCCAGCAGAAACTGGAGAAACGCATGCAGGAGTTCATGAGCAGCGACGGGAGGCCCGACTCAGGTAACGTTTACTCTTTGTGGAGCTTCTAATTCAAACACACCTTGTTTACTAGTGCATCCAGACTCCTTCTCTGAGCAGTCAGTCGTACACGGCTCACAGCGGTTGTTAAAGGAAAAAAAAACAATCCAGTGAAGTGTGAAGAAACTTTCCCAGGAGCTTAATGGGATTCATTATTATGAATCAAGAGAAAGTTTTAAACCCCTGAGATTTTTCCTACAGCTGGCTGCCTGCCCAGATTCAGCACCTTGGCAAGACAGGCTTTAGTCTAGGAAGTAATGAAGAGTTTGATGATTTCTTTGTAAGAAAATCTCCGCAGAGACTGGAGAACTTGTTCTAAGGACAAACATCTCTGCAGTACTTCATGTCCTCAAGAGCACTTCAACAGAGACAAATAGGAGTAAAATGATTTTGTTAGATGAGGAAAAAGAATTAACTCTTCGGTTCCAGACCTCGCACAGAATCGCCGCCCACATCTGCGATTTGTTTGTCGTTCAAACAGATTTGTGCTCACTTCGACACTTTATGTCCCGCATTTGTAGACAGGATTTAAGAATAGATATGTCATCTTTCTATCTAGCTATGTTATTGAAAAGTAGCTTCAGAAAGATGGTGGAAAAGCGTGGATGAGATTCGTGCAAGCATGCTTACTGACTTACTGACTCTGACAAGATTAGCTCCTTAGGTAATGAAATTTGGTTTTGAATGACAAGGTGTTTTTCAATAGTCAATACTGTGGAGTCAGTTTGGTTGGTGCCTAAAAGTACAAGTGGCCCTTCTTATTTTGTAGCACCGCACTGGTGGAATATATACTGTATGCATGCCTCACACCAGTAGGAGCATGACGAACTAATCAGGATTGAGGGAACAATAAATGGAGCAGCCAAGTCTAAAAACCTGTGAGTGAATGCAAGTGACATCATGCAAAAGATTCAGCGTTGGACTGGCGTCGGAACAAGTCTGAATGTCTTTGTGTGGCTGAGGGAAAAAACCTGATGTGAAGCCCAGAGAAAATCTGCAGAGCGACCTGGACGTTACAGTTCATTGCCTCTCCTTATCCGGTGTGACAGAGCTCGAGAAATCAGCAAGGAGACAGCTGGTGGAGGTGTTCTGCCGCTGTAATCACCACCAGTAGTGCTCATACAAAGTAGTGAGTGAAGGGTCTGAATGCATTTGGAAATTAGATATTCACATTTTTTTATTTGTTAAAATGTAACCGGTATTTTCACCGTCTGTCTTGATCATTCAGTTTACATCAGCTGCTCCACAGAAGGCCTAATGTTTTTGTTGTGTTTACACACAAAAAGCTGACGTACTGTACATGTTGAATGAATGAAACAAACACACTTTCTGTTTCGTTGTGTGTCTGACTCAAGCATTACCTAATCACTGTGCCAGACAGACGGATGAACCGACTCTAAAAACAGCTGTAACCACATGTCCACACTCGGTGGGACAGGATGGCTTGTGGTTAGACGATGACGTTCTCCCAGCAGAAAGTGCTATTTTAAACAAGCTCATTTTATGTAATGCTTCTGAAAACCCCTGTTTGCGTTGCTGAAGACACCCTTGTGGGTTTTATGAAGGTGATCATTTCTAGTTGACACATGCCGGTCACACAGCTCTGTGTGCCTCCAGATGAAAGCTTGGTACATTATTATATTTTATGACCATGACATTCAGTCTCTACCTTTTTGAAGGGAAATTTAATTTAGCACTTCAAATTTCCTGTCATTTATTTACGGGTTGTATATTACATTCAGTATCCCTGTACAGAAAAATGTTGAGCTCTATTTCAGAGTATGCTTCCCGTCATCTGAAGCCCTGATCATTACCATTATTTTGATTGGCATGGATGGCGCGAGTGCTAAGGAGGTCATATACTGTTCGGACCATGGTGGATAGTTAGTGCCGATGAAAACCGAGCATTTTCCTGCTATTGCTGCTTCACAATAAAAGCTTTTGAATAACAACTTAAAGAGGGACTTTATAGGAAATTAAAACGTGTTTATCCACAGTTTTACAGCCCCACAGCTCGCTGGTTTCTAACTAGCATCAGCAGATGCTGAAAAGTAAGAACAGGAACGTCTGTAGTGATATCCTCCATATCTGTAATACTCTTTTCTGCTTGTAAAGTACTAAAAGTGTTGGGAGGAATGGCTCAACCTTTTGATGTTTTTTGGGTCATGGTTTTATAGAGCCTGGCCTCTTATTTGTTGGCAGGGTTTGTGAATAACAAAGTATATGTGTTTAACTTCCTTGCAGGAGGCACTTTGCGGATATACGCGGACAGTCTGAAGCCCAACATCCCGTATAAAACTATCCTGCTCTCCACAAGAGACACGGCTGACTTTGCAGTGGTGGAGGCATTGGAGAAGTACGGGCTGGAGAAGGAGAACCCCAGAGAGTACTGCATTGCCCGGGTAACAACACTTACCTTACTACAACTCCTTCACCATATACTCGTTGTCTAATTTCATGCAAAACACAGCACACATGTAAACACAGCTCCTACAGCCTCCTATTCCTCCATTAAACACACACAATCCTCTTAGATAGAAGGTAAATACTAAAAACATCATATTGGATAAGTAAGTCAAGTCAAGTTAAAGTAGTCTTAGCTTTTACTTTTGAGTAATGTGTCTATCGTAATAAAAATTTTCTCTATTGTTTCTATCGCGATGTCTAAAAACCAGCGGCAGAACAACACTTAATATACAGTATATACTTTTATCAAGCTAGAAATGACCTATATAAATAAAGAAGATTTTGGCCATATTGGCCAGACCTACTTGGAAGCCCCATCCAGCTTCATTGGATACCATAAAATAGATGTCGAATCACATTGAACATCCTCATGTTGGATTGCAACACCCTATTTGTCATGCAACATTTGTGTGTGGGTCGAAACAGAATGCTACTTGGCACTAAAAACCTTTGGGAGGAATGCAATTCAATTGCTTTCAGACTGAGTGCTATAGCAGCAGATGCTGTGCGTGCGTGCGTGTGTGTGTGTGTACGTGCGTACGTCAGTGAACTTGGCTGCCATCCCCACAGCCTCTCCCATATCTGTCCTCTCAGATGGACTCTAGCTACGGCCAATCATACGAAATCACTGCTGCTCTCACAGCCAATACAGTGGAAGACCCTCCAGAGACTACGCACGCACGCACACACACACACACACACACACACACTGTTGATATTCAGTAGCAATTTGCTGATGAGACTAAAGCGCAGGGAAAGTCCATTAGGTTAGTGAGCATGAGAAATGAGCACTAGTAGCGTGTGTGTTAACAGAACTGGATGAAGAGATGTAGGAAGACCGTAGACATCAGTCAGCTCTGTAAAGATATTTATGCAGCCTGACGATAACATAATGTCATTAGTAAATCTAATGTTGAACATCAGTGGTCTTTGTTCTTCAACTTAAAATCTAGTGTTTTTCATTAAGAGTCATCTCATGGCAATGAAATCCAGTATACACTGTTTATTTCAGACAATCTAATGTGGTTAATGAAATGAAGGCAAATCGGGACACATAAAATTAATCTTCAACTAAGAATCTTTATCTAAATATCATATAATCGCCTCGACACATTCTGTAGACACAAGAGCTTCCAGGCGTGAGTAATATTTAACAGTCTAATTTAGGAATATCAATAATCTTTTCCTATCCGAGGGACAGCAAATGAAAGTCTCCTGGGATCTTAAAGTATGTCCGCAAACTAAATTTACATACATATATATTTGCTGTATTTTTGTACTGTTTCAAGCTGCTTATAAAAACCCTTTTATAGGCAAGCATCTTTATTATTCTCCATCCTTTCTTGTGTTTTGTTTTAGTTTCTCTCATTGTGCTGTTTTCTTTTTTATTTCTTTATTAATTTATATTCCTCCCATTCATGTGTGAAGCACATTGTTATGGTACTATATAAATGAAGCTTTACTGACATGAAAAGTAGCCCACAACTTGGTATATTTTAGATGCTAATTTTGTTTCATGTCTTGTTTTCTTTGCAGCAAGACGATAAGTCTGGAAAAGAGGCGATTCTTGACGATGCAGAGTGTCCACTGCAGATCTTCAGGGACTGGCCTGCTGACAGAGGTAAAACACACACACAGAGGTAAAACACACACACAGAGGTAAAACACACACACAGAGGTAAAACACACACACACACACACACACACACACACACACACACACACACACACACACACACACACACACGCACACGCACACGCACAATAATTAATTACAGTGTGCTTCAATCAGCCTCTGTTCTCCTCTTTTCTTGGTCTCTACCGCCCCCTCTTGCTTCCTCACAGTCATTACAACTCCAATAGAAGCTCTTCACCTCTTCAGTTGTTTTGGTGACTTTTCAATATGACATGCTAATGAATTTGTTTTGTTTTGTGTCAGGAGCGCTAGTGTTCCAGCTGAAGAAGAGACCACCCGACTACCAAGGGAGGAAGGGGAGGAAAGTGGACGACAAGGGCCTGCGAGGGAAGGAGGGCAGCAGCAGCTCCTTGCCACCTGAGAAACTGCCTTACCTGGTGGAGCTGAGCCCAGGTAGAACCATAACACGCAACAACATAATGTCCGTCTCTAGTAGCCGTCAGTTGGAATTGTTACAGCAGTACAAGTCTCTGATGAGCACTGCTGTCATGACAGGTAGTGGCCATCAGGCGGCAGTATAGCTGCAGGAAACAACATTCAGGGTTACTCCCTGCTAATGTGATTGAATCTCATGTGGAGATATGATGGATTCCAGCTGTTCTGTGGTTTCTGTTCATACCAGCACAGGATATCCTCACTATATATATATATTTAAAAAAAAAACACCTTAGGAGGTCTAGAATCGCTGCATTTACCTGTGGACTGGCTGTAGAAGTATATGCCACCTATTTTCCCTTCAGGCAGGTATCAGTGAACATCAAATAATTAAGTAGGGATGTTGGGATTAACCTGTTTTGCCATAATTGTGGTTACATAACGTCACAGTTTCATAACCGTCTGCGGTGTCTGATTCTTGGATTTCATCGGGCCAATCATTTGAAGCGTCGCAAAGAGAAGTTTAGGGATCTGACACTTCATTCATATATCTGCCAAAAAAGTGCCATAAATCTTCAGCATGGAGCATTTTGGAAATTTACAAAATGAGCAGGGAGTTGTTATAGAAGATAGATATTTAGTTTGCAAAACGTGCCTTTGAAAAGTGACTGCAAAGGGACCAACACTTACACAATATGTTCCAATAATATGGGCTGGAGTAGTTCACAACATGTTCCTGTTTACTTTTTGAATCTTACAGGGATATGTTGTAGTTACCTGGATGTAACTCCAGTTCTATGAGGTTGTGTGAAACCCTTTAATTTCAATTTAAAGTAAGCTGACATATTTTATTTGCAGGACCACTAGAATGCTTGTGCCTTTTTCCTTCCATAGTGTCCAATAATAAAGTCCCTCATTAATAACGTTGAAAACTGACGACGATCAGAAACTCATATTATGACATCTCTAATTGTAAGGGAAATATTGACAGTCCTTCAAGTTTAAAGTAAGAAAGAAGATGTCAGGTTATATGTAGATTTTTAGCTTGAGGCACAGAAGTATAGATCCAACTGAACAAGTTCTGTGCAAGTGTACAGAAAAATATCTGCAAGAAATCTTGCAAGTGTAAATGTAGTGACCCACTCTGTGTCAGCTGCTGAAACCAGACTGTCAAAACTTAAAAAAAAACCCACCTCATGATGTTGATTTACTTTACATTTCTAGGTTAATATATAATGCATGATATGATGAGGATATAAAGAGCACCTGAACCCAAACATCAGGTTTAAATTGTTAATTGCATGTATTAGAAGTAGACTGGACAGGTTGATGGACTTGGACAACCTCAAAAGGTAAGTTGCTACACCTCAAACTCCTTGTGAAAAACACTCAAACCTATAGAAGTACTATAGAAGAACACCTCACCTGAGTCTTGCTAAATGTGACCGGCCCTAACAGCTTGTTTCTTGCTACTGATCCCTCTCTCTTTAGTTTCCTCCTTGTCTTGTCACTATGCCTCATGCCATTAACATATCCAGCCTGATGGGTGACTCCTAAAAACCACCTCAGGACTGAGATGGTTTTTGGGGAAGCCAGTGGGTCCGATCCAAGAAAATACTAACACATCTACTTCATCCACTGTCAGGTTGATGGGTCACTGTCTATGGAAAAGATGGAATATTGATTTGGTGGCTCTCCTTAATACCTGCGACTGTGTATGTGTGTGTGTGTGTGTGCGTGTTAGTGTATTTTCTTGTATCCTTGATAACCAATTTAGTGAGATAAGTGAGTATAAGGCTTTAGATGAAAGGAATGATTGCAGCTTTGGATACCTGCAGCTCAGTCCGGTGATGGTTTATCTGATGAGCAGATGTTTCTTTGTTTGTCATATAAGCAAGTTTGAGGCAAATTATTCCCTCAATGTATATTTAGGATTAGGACACAATGTCTGGTAAAACAGTGTTGCATTTAGGGCTGCAACTAATGATTTTTTTTTTTTTGTGGATAAGTGTTTCCCAAAGCTCAAGAAGACATCCTCAAATATCTTGTTTTGTCCTCAACTCAAAGATATTCAGTTTACTGTCATAGAGGAGGAAAGAAACCAGAAAATATTTACATTTAAGAAGCTGGAATCTGAGAATTTTGACTTTTTTTCCTTTCCCTCAAACCGATCAAACTGATCAAAAATAATTGGGGATTAATTTAGTAGTTGATACTAATCGATTATTGGATTTATTGTTGCAGATCTATTTGCATTATATCATAAATGTAGACAGTGAAAGGCCCCATAAATATTATGTGTGTTTGTGTATCTACGCATTAATGGGTTAACAAGGTAATGCTGCATTTTTCCTCCTGCTGCATTTTCACCCTCTGCTATGTCTGTTTTTCTTTCCCACCTTCTTATGGCATGGTGTGTGCGTGTGCGTGTGTGTATGTGTGCGTGCGTGGGGCCTTGTGCATGTGTCCTTCTACCTCCGCACCTGCCTGCCTGTTTGCCTAGGGCGAGGGAATCACTATGCCTACTACGCCTATCGGCACCACGAAGGTAAAAGAAACTCCACCACACCTCCTCTGTGTTTGTTGCAATGGCTGACGGGATTGTTGAGAGGGGTTGCAGTGAACCCCCTCCCCCTCCTCCAGTCCCCCCATTTAGCCGAAAACAATCAAACACAATCCCCTCCCGCTAAATGTAGCCTGTGTCTGTACTTGTAGGTACAGATTTTAGCAGTTTAGATTTAAGACTTCAATTTCTTAATTAAGGGCCTTTAAAGGAACCGCTGGACATTTTTGACTCAATACTCTTGGGCTCTACCAAATGTCATTTATATATATATATATATATATATATATATATATATATTCAAAGCTACTATTGTTGTTTTCGAATTGAACCTTGAACGTCTGTCGTTAATTTTATATGACGTCATCACCCTTAAAAAAATTATTTACCTTGATTTAAATAAAGCGATATGTTGGATCAAATTAGTCTTGTTTTTAAAAAAAAATATACATTTTTTTGACTTATGTCATTTTATATTCTATTGTTGGAGCCAAAACAGATCATTGGGGTTATATGCTGTAAAATTTATTTTTATACAGTTGCATGCCTTTCTTTATGTGCTGCAAGCAACTTGTGCATGAAGTAAGACATTTTTTTGTGGCCAGGCTTAATGCCAACAAATATGCATTGAAGCAGAGTATTTCCTTAGATACATACATGTAACACAAATAAATCATAACTAGGAAAAAATATCTGCAAAATATTAGTTTTTGGAAGCATTTTATAACTTAATAGGAATTGAGTGAGATTTAGGACCTATTTATTCTTTGCTTCACAATAACTAGGCTGTAAAGAGCATTTCTAAGTCACAAGGTGTGATGTAGGAAACTAAAAAAATCAAGCAATACTGTTATTATATTAAAGTGTTAGCATGGAGCTTATAATTCCTGAGCTTGATTCTCTCATAGATACGCGATCTCGTGACATAACAAACAGTTTCCTCTTAAACCTCATGATGTGACCGTGAAAGGCCAAGCTGTTCGGGTAGCCTTCTTATATTAGCTTTTTTCTTTATTATTTTTAGAAGGTGGTTCTGAGGTTTTTCTGATACCCATTCATTTTTTTCCCCAGAGCAGCCAATGTTTTTCCCCTTTTTTCTTTGGCGAACTAATACTCCGCTTTGCTTTTTACTAAACTCCTGTTTACTAATAATAATTGCTTTGCATCCCCAGCAGCCTCCCACATTATTTGTTTTTGCCACATTGATGGCGTATTTCCCGTCTGAATCGACTCTTTCCTACTGAAATGATCGATGGGTTATATGAACAGTCAATAGGAGTGTGTGAAGTTGAACGTGTGTAGTACAGTACTTCTTGTGATGTGAGTTCTGTCCTGCCCGGTGCTAAATGTCAGTGTTTGTGTGTGTGTGCGCGTGTGTCTAGACGGGTCTGACTCACGGGACAAACCAAAGCTGTACCGGCTTCAGCACAGCATCACTGAGGTCGGCTCGGACTGCACAGACGACGGGGCCATCCAGGTAACTACGTTACACAGCTGTCGGAAAAAGTCGAGC
Source organism: Echiichthys vipera (assembly GCF_963691815.1). Taxonomy (NCBI): domain Eukaryota; kingdom Metazoa; phylum Chordata; class Actinopteri; order Perciformes; family Trachinidae; genus Echiichthys; species Echiichthys vipera. The sequence continues at coordinate 8,967,820 of NC_139844.1, read as the reverse complement.
TGAAAATCCAAATTTTCCCTCGCTTTTTGGGTCAGAGGAGATAAATAGTCATCCATCTGCCGTTGTTCGTCTCCAGCTGCTTGGTCAGGGGATTCTGCCCCACCACTGCAACCTAATGCACAGCGAAGGCATGGTGACGGTGACACCGCACGGCCCGGACGCCGATACCTTTGTCGACGGACAGCGAATCACAGAAACGACGGTGCTGCGCTCGGGCTCCACCCTCCAGTTTGGTTCTGCCCACGTGTTTAAGTTTGTGGACCCGATGTTCGACCAGGGAGGGAAGAGAGAACCGGCCGCCATGATGAGGAGCCGACACAAGTCTGGGTGAGTGAAGGAGGTCTTCACCTCTAACTCGCTGACACTGCTGCACACTTTTCTCTTTTTCGCTTTCTTCTTCCTCTTTATCTCCTTCTCATACTCCCTACTCAAGTTTGTGCACAAAAAAAGAAAGAAGGGGGTGTTTTTGTAAATGAAGGGAGGAGAGGATGAGGTTTTTAAGTTGGCAGGCAGAGCGAGGGAGGAGGGAAGTCTTGGGGTTGAAAGGACGGGGCGAATGAGAGGAGAGGAAGAGCGGAGGTCTAGGGCCCTCTAATCTGATCAACATGGTGTTGGGTGTGTCCGCCTGCTCGCTGTCGTTTCACACACACTAACAGGAGAAAGAAAGAGGAAGCACACCAGATAAGAGGAGAAAGGGAGTGTGTGTGAGAGCTGGTTAGGGATGAGTGAAGGAAAAAAAGAGTTTATTAATTTTGATTGAATGATTCAATGGAGGACTGACACTGGGAGAAAGAGAAGAGGTGTGTAAGTAACGGACGCTGTAACTCATTTCTTCGTTTGTCGGTTTCTGCATGATTTAGTTCAAGACCAAGACTAGAATAACATGTTATGGTTTCTCTTGTCTTGTGAGCTTTTTAAGTATTACATTTTTTTTATATTTTTGAGGTATTCTACAGAACTTTTGGATGTGTTTTCAACAACTGAACTTAAAGTTGGGATGTCCAAAAGGAATAATCAATAAAAACTTAAATTATAGGTACATTTTATCCTGGGCATTTTTTTAGAAAAATGTTAATCCAACATCAACATCTGCATTATAGTTTAGTTGTTTGTGTGTTCAGCAGCGGGTTTGACTTGAACACTTGTTGGATAGACACAAAGTGACACATTTTGAGGTATTTTTTAAACCTACAGATTGAATCATGGAGTTAAACAGAAATTCTAGATGTGGTTTGTAACGGGGCTCTCACATCTCAGAGGGTTGAGAGTCTCTTGTGCAGGTTTGCATGACAAAGACCCAATCAGGTGACTTTGATCAGCGCCTTTAATCACAGAGGAAGTAATCAGGAGGTCGAGTGACCTGCAGGGTCCTTTTCCTGTGTGTTTTGTTACTTTTTAGCTAAACAGGAAATGAGCAAATATCGGAATTACATGCATCAAGTAGACAGAAACACAACTATACAATAAATGAATGCTAATATTGCTAACATGTCTGCTGTATGTGTAAATAGGAAGATGTTCTCAGTCTGTGATGTGTTCACAGCTTGTTGCGCTGCCCTCAAATGGCAAAAAAATAAATTATTGCTACTTAACATAGATGAGAATTTGCCAATAATGTCAAACTGTAATTTAATTAGAGCAGCAATCTGTCTTTAAAGAGGCCAGCAACCTCAGAGTGGAGCTTCTTATTACTGTCGTAGAGATCCCTGAATTGAGACATTGATGAGTTTTTCTGACTCGGTTAAATTGGAGAAACTGTATATTCCCCCGTAAAAGTCTCACATTAACACCAGCTGGCATTTGGTGCAGCTCGGTGTAACCTCAGACTGAAACAGGAGCCTGATGTGGTGGATGTGGATCCTCCTGTGGCCGTCTGGGCTGCTTTCCAACCTTCTGCTGTACAAAACTCACAAGGATACCTCGTTCATTTGAGCCGGAGACGCATCAACGATGTTCATGAACGATTAGGGCCGCAGTTTTGGCACCGCAACTGTTTGGTTTTTTTAAAGATGGGAGGCTGTTTGGCAGCAGGTGCTGGCAGTTGAACAGATGATCTTGTAGGGTTCAGAACTTTAATCTCCTGCCTCTCAACAAGTATTTCACATCAGTCAGGGAGAGAAGAGCATGAAAGAAGGGAGAGCGCACCAAGACACTCAATCCTCCACCATGATTATGTTGATGATGTGTTGCTAACTCACCCCTTATCCTGGAAGTTTTAAAGTTAAATATTAAACCACTGTATTCTAAATCAACTAAACTATAACCTTACCAGACTGCAACATACTACTTTCTACTTGACAACTATTCAACTAATAGCCAACTATTTTGACATTCTTTTCATCGTTTGAGTCATAAAAACTGAATATCTTTGCTTTGTGAACAAAACAAGACATTTGCGGACGTCATCTTGGGCTTTGGGAAACACTGATCCACATTCTTCACTTTTTTCTGACATCATATAGACCAAACAACTGGGGTGTTTTAATAGATGGAAAAGGTTAAAAACTTGCAAATAAATCCATTCTGGTGATATGTTTCATTCATCCATAAGCGCAGTCCTGCTGTTAATGGTTTAACCTTCTTTGGCTGCTGGCGGTGATGGTGCACACGACAACGACACGAATGCCTTTGTGTGTTTGTGTTTTAGCGCTGCGCTGTTTATTTGACATCGATGCCCTCCTGTTATGTGGGGCGTGAAAAGCAGAAGCCCGTCTTTTTAAACCAGACTAGCTGTCACACTCAATTACTGTCAGTCAAACAGCACACACTCGCTGCGAGCAGCGCTCAGTCAGGACTCAGCCGGAAAGGCTGGTGTAGCTTCTCTACATCTAATTAGACTGTTATGTAAGTGTACGCGCATATGCATGAAGCAAACTTTTCTGTCTGCTTGTATTAGTGAGTTATTCATGTGCTGCATCTCTGATCCAGCCCTCTCCTCCCCGACGAAGAGTTTGTGTGTGTGCTTGTGCGTGTGCGTGTTTTAAGTCTGAGCTCTTGTCGTTGTCAGTAATGAAAAGTCAGCTGGTGGAGAGCACATTTCCTTAACTAAATCGCTGCATGTCTGTCTCTGCTGCAGTAGCGTGCCAGAAACCACCTTTGACCTCCACGGAGACGTCCACAGTGGAGCTGCTCTGCCTACCAGCAAGGTGACACACACACAGACACACACACACAGACACACACACACACACACACAGACACACACACACACACAGACACACACACACACACAGACACACACACACAGACACACACAGACACAGACACACACACACACACACACACACACACACACACACACACACACACACACACACACACACACACACACACACACACACACACACACACACACACACACACAGAGAGCATTTGCATTTTAGCTGTTCGGCACTGGAACAGTCTGCTCACAGGTGTAACAAACATTTTCTTACTTGCCACAAGGTAGTTTTAAGAGACGTATTGTTGGGATGCACCGGACCTGCCGGATCTGTTTTGGTGCCAGTTCGGACCTTATATACTTACTAAGACTTAATTCACTCTTTAGTGATGTTGACCGATAAAGTACATTTTTTTAGCTGAAATAAAATCAACGTGGACTGCTATAACTCAGCAAAATTGCCCAGAAGGCTTCTTCCCTAAACAAATAACTTTCCTAAAGAATATGTCACATTATTTAACATTTTATTTACAGTTTATTACATTGTCAACCAATTCTAGATGAGCATGAATATAGAATAAAGAATAAATAAAGATAAAATAAATAGCAAAATAAGTGACTAAACTTCATGTTGAGTATCAGTTAACTGCTTATTATTTAAATAAATAGAAATATGAAAATGAATAGCTTATATTTAGTTTTCTGTTGGTTTTGTGTTTGTTATTTGTCATATTTCTTGTAGTACTTTAAATTATGTCAGCTTATTTTCCTTTTTTTGACATCGTTTGCTTTTCCTCTTAAGTTGAGGGAAGGTCCCTTGTATGAGCCTATGGCTTCTTGACCTTATTTGTTTTATTATTTGGATGTTATGCAGTCATATGTGTGCACACATTAAACGAAATAAAAAATAGCTAAATAGTACTGCACGTTCAGTATCAAGTAACTGCTGACCATTTAAATGAAGAATACATTAAAATAAATTGAATAACTAATACTGTAAGTTTAACATCATCAACTGCTTAATATTTCAATACATACAAATAAACAAGCCAATTATTGCTTGTTCAGTTTCAGTTGCTGACCATTTTAAATAGAGAATAAATAAAAATAAAATAAACAGCCATATGACACCATTTCCTCCATCACCCTAAGCATCAATTTCTACATTATGTTATATTTTATATGAAACTAAATAATTTGATGACAGTGAATATTTATTAGCAGCATTTCTGTGTTTGTTACAAACTATTTTATACATGTGACTGAGACATTTGCTTCATCAGAGAACCAGAAAACTGTCAAAACAGCATCTGTTGCATGTTGCGTTAGCTGCTTGGCTTTAGTTCTGAGAGTGGAGCCTCATAATAACACGAGTCATTATCTTCACGGCTGCACATTCTCACGTTGGGATCGTCATTAGTAAATTAAAAAGATAGTGAAATAAAATGTGTTTGAAGCTGCTTGACACTTTGTTCTGTGTGTGCAGAGCTCAGGGAAGCTGGAGATGGAGAGAGGAATGGTTAAACCCATGATCAGAGGAGAGCAGCAGGACAGCAGGTCAGACACACACACACACACACACACACACACACACACACACACACACACACACACACACACACACACACCCTCTTCTTCCTGTCCTCCTCTTCGTCCTCCATCTTTATCCCCTTCTTCTCTCTGTATTTAGTGTTATCTTCCCTTCTCATGGTTGTTATTCCGTCTTATCAGGTCCCAGGACATTTCAGCAGACAGAACGGAGTTGACTCTGCCGGCCGGCATCGAGTTCAGAGACAACTGTGAGTATTTAGTGTGTCTCTTCTTCTTCTGCCTCTCTCTTCTTTCCCCTCACTGCGTTAGTAAAGCAGTCAATAGCTGGAAACTATTGACCTCTCTTAACAATGCATTGGACTGATTCTGCTGACTGATCACCAGCGGATTACAATACATATCTCATAGTAAATATACAGTAAATGTAAGAATATGGTAAATGTTGGCCACCCTGCTGACATCAGTGCTGATAGATGACTGATGACTTCAGAAAGACATTATTCTTTTTGAGGCATTAATTACGTTAATAAACAGACCAATGATCGATTTTTATCAGACTCTTCATAATATTTTGCATTTTGTGTGTGCAACTCATACAAGGTTAATATTTAAGTGTAACAAACCGTGATTTTCTGATGACTCCTTTTTATTGTTTGTTTTATTAGATGAAGAAAGTGTTGATTTCGCTTCCTAAAACGGTCTTAAATGACTTCCAGTTAGCATTAAAATGTCTTAAAAAGCCCCATAATTCTAGTTTATTAAAACCTGATGTTTCCCATCAGGGAGGTTTCTCAGTCTGCAGGTCTTCTATCTGTTTGCTTTCTCTTTCTAACACTCCTGTTTATTGACTTTTCATTGGGCTCTGGGCCTCAGTATGTATATGTGTGTGTGTGCGCGCGCACTGAGTGTATATTTGGCAAAGTGTGAGATCATCTGTTTTAGGATGGTTTTGACCGGTCATAGAGTGGTGGAGAGTCTCATACCCACAATGCACTGGGAGAAACCATAATGCACTTGGGACAATGACGCACATGGATCTGGATCTTTACCGTGTAACTCCTCTTGTTGTGGCGGTGCAGCTGCAACCGGTTATGGCGTCAGATACTTAAAGCTAAAGTGAAATAAAGTGACACCACAGTCAGAGTGGTTTTGTCTGTGACACATGTGGAGCCAAGTTCTGTCACTAACCAATCACCACTGTGACTCAAACAAACTGTCTGTACCAGCTCTGTTCCAGCCAGCGTCACCCACCATCTCAAATGATGTATTCAACTGTCTGTCAGTCATTTTATATATGCACTGGAGATCAAAATTAGAGATTAATACTTTTTTTAAATTCTGAAATACTCTTATTTTTTATTGTTCAGAATTTGATAGAATATCCGCTGTGGCTAAACCACTGCTGTACTAGCATGTTCTTTAAAATAACCAAGGCACTTCAACAAAAACATTATTTTTTGAAAAAGAAATAGTGATCCAAATATGAGAACAGTAACCACTGTGTCAGAAGAGAAGACTTCAAAAATGTTTTCTTCTCTAGGATTAAAAAATGAACAGGAAGTGTAGAGGCCACAGCTTTGAATGACTTCAGTACATCTGCACCCACAGGACATCACTAGTTTCTCACACTGCTCTGGTTTGATCTTGGTCCCTTCTGACTCAGTCTCAGTAACTGTTGTGGGTTTCTAAGACATAACTTTGTTGCTCAGGATTTTCCAGAGATTCTCTATGGGGTTTAGATCTGGACTCTGGGCTGGCCATTTCATTGTTTCAATATTCTTAACATCAACGAACAGCTTCACCTGTTTTGCAGTGTGACAGGGGACATTGTCTTGTATGAAAATTGCAGCTGATGGGGAGACAGTTGCAGTGAATGGATTGCATGTTGCTGAAAGAGGTTTCACTTAAACATTTGCATCCACCCTGCCATGTAGAAAGTATTACTAACTTCTCTAATTTTAATCTCCTGTTTATATCATCTAATATTATTGCGCAATGCTACACTGTGAAAAGCCTTCAACATGAATTAATTTAGCTGCAGGACTATGCATGAAAACTTCATTAATATACACACTTGTGAGTGCAGGAGTAATATTGGCAGTCAACAGCACAGTAGTAATGGAGGCAGCAGTGTCAGCCTTACCTTACTGCAGACTCACACACACACACACACACACACACACACACACACACACACACACACCCCTACTAACCCGTCACATTCTCAATATATGTACAAGTGGCCAGATTATCTGATTTCATTGGTGTGTGTGTGTGTGTGTGTGTCCATCCAGCTGAAGACACCTTCCTGTCAGCCATCATCAACTACACCAACAGCTCCACGGTCCACTTCAAACTCTCTCCCACGTACGTCCTGTACATGGCCTGCCGCTACGTCCTATCGCCTTCTTACCGGCCCGACATGTCGCCGTCTGAGAGGACGCACAAGGTCATCGCCATCGTTAACAAGATGGTGAGCATGATGGAGGGAGTCATCCAGGTCAGTAACACTTTTTTTTCAAATATTTTTTTGTGTGTGTATTCCTCTCCTTCATGATTCTGTTTTATACGTTTTTCATACTCTTTTTGGATGCTTAATTCCCCCCATTTACGGTTTTCTCACAAACTACGACATGTAGTTGTAAGGTGCGTTTGTATATGTATGTTTCTTGCAGCTTTCTCTCCACAGTTGTACCAGTCTGTGCTTTCATATGTTGTTTGTTTACCTGTCAGTGTTAAATGCTTTTGGTGTGAAGCCTGCTATGATGCAACATAGTGTTTGCAAAACTTCAGCCAGCATGGCACTAAATGTTGATACCAGTGCTAAAATGACGATGGTGAGACACGTTTATTTCTATAGCAAGTTTCAGCAACAAGGCACATGACACAAAACATTAATTCAAAGAATGAAAACTGTCATTAAAGAGCATAGAGAACAGAAAATAAACAAAAACAAAAACTATTAGATGTAATAAAATGCAGCATAGCACATACATAAACATTTTAGAACAACATAAAACCAGAAAAACCTGTCAAAGAATATTCGGTTCGAATAAAATTATTTTTCAAGCTTCCTGCCAGTCATCTTCAATCTGTTTCACTTTGGCTGCTCATGCTGCTTCAGACCTCCATCTAGGCAAAGTGCACTGGAATACCTGCCCAAGTGGAACCTCCTACTAGCGAATTGAGGGTAGGTCGATCTCCCCTGAATTCGCTAGTATTCGGATTTCAAATTGCACCTGAACGCAGCATTTCTCTCTGAACGCACGTGTCAGGGGAGAAGAGTGCACTTTTACTGATAAAGTCGGCGCAAAGAGTTATTTTTGTACCCTTTTGGTAAGAAAAACCTCTTTGCGTCAGGCAGGGGGAAGAGGGTGGGACTTTGGAGGGAAGCGCTGAGTGCTCGAATGGTAAGAATTGCTTTAAATAAAAGTAGCAATACCACAGTGTGAAAAAAACTTGTAGTACATCGTAAGTATTGACATAAAAAAAACATACCGTTTTTTTTTCTACATAACTGGATTATAATTATTGTATTCATCAGTTTAATGTGGCAGCTGCTGGTTTGAATTACTTTATAGCCTAGTCTATAACAATATGTCATAATTTATTTGTTGTTTTTTTATTTTGTATTAATAATCTAAATCTATAAAGTAACTAAAGCTGACACACAAATGTAGTGGAGGGAAAAACTAAATAGTGGCTACAAAAACTTTGGTGCAGTAACGTTCCATAAAATGGAATCATTGAAGTACCTGAGGAAAAGTACTAATTTAAATTCTACCAATGGAAACAACACTAAGAATGTGACCAAGCGTCTCTTACCAACTTTCAGCACTTGGCAGTTTTTAATACTCTGTGTCTGACAAGCATCAGACAACTGCATGTGACATCGCTGCACGTGCTTCGGTGTGTTCTTTTCCTCCTGCATAGTGAAGCAATTTAAATTGTTTGACTAACAACGTCAACGTCCCAAACAAATGTGCTAATGTAATCGTCTGACAGAGAACCAGATGAACCTGAAGGAAAAACAAAAAGGAAGTTTGCAGATGTTTGAGTCCTTCATGTCATATTTAGATTAATAGGCTGATGTATAAAATAGTATCTTATTTGGACGGGTTTAGTTTAACGTGGGGACGTGGGGTTAAATAGATTTACCTCAGGACGTCTGTATTATACATGGCCAATTCGCACAGGATTAAGAAACCCCTGTAATCTACCAGAGGTGGGAGGGGTTACTCCCCTCCCTGTCTCCATGTGCGTGCTATGTTGCTCCCTAATGTCACAAAACTAACTAAACACAAAACTAAAGGACAGCATCGATTATCTAAAAAAAGTGATAAAAATGCTTCTTCAAGTGCCTCCATGCTAAAAAAAAAATGGAAGAGATATGACGGAATATATACATATGTTTTACAGGGGATCATATTCAGACAGGATTCGTTTTAGAGGGATTTTTTCTGGACTGTTTTACAGAAAGGGAAAATTGCCGTATTTTTTACCGACATTCTCCCCATGTCACATTAAACTAATCCCGTTAAAATATAAGGGGACTAAAAGTGGCAACCGCATTTTCAGTTTTGGCAACCGTAAGCTGACTGCTGGTTTCCAACCTGGCCGTAACTTTTAACAGCAGTTGTAGCGTTGAGCCCTGACAATGAAACACAGTGCCAGGGTAGTTTGGAGGATTATGGAACACACACACACACACACACACACACACACACACACACACACACACACACACACACACACACACACACACACACACACACACACACACACACACACACACACACACACACACACCTTACGTTTAAGGCTCAACTCTAATGGCATATAGACTTTTATTTTGCCATTCACTTTTATGCGTTAAGCTGGCAGCTGTTCTTGCTGCTGGTATTCAGTTAAGTTATGAAAGAAAACACGCACCAACTGGACTGTAAGACTTAATCTATTTCAGTCTGTGTGCAGCAGGATTTTATTTTTAAAGAGTTTCTGGGAAAATGTTCTTAGCTCCAGTGGAATACCTATTTCAGAAAGGTTTTTAGTCGGCTGTAAAACTGTGTGTTTTTGTTTTGCATCTCTGACGTGTTGAGAACTGGATCTGAATAGTGGAATGACAAGTTTTACTGTGTGAGATGCTGCAAATAGACTTGTGCTTTTTCAACGCTTTGCATCCCTAAATATCCTTAACTGCATTACTTTATTAACGTTTTCCTAAATGGATTACGTGCAGCGGGTTTTTTCTTTTTTAAAAACATCCGTATGTGATTATCATTAAGTGAGAACAAGCTCTACATGATCTGATAGTGTTCCTCTTCATACTGAGACCACATTTCCCATAAACTCTTCAGCTTCTTTCCACAAAGAGGGTGTTACTCTCGCCAGTTCCTTAAAAACTTTAAGGGTCAGGCTACTCTTTCCTCCATAAAATTCCTGTTTTGCGCTTTAAAGCAGTCCAACAGATTTTTAAGTGTGTAATGGCATGACTGTATTTTTGTTATTGGTCACATTTTGTGGTAATTATACAGCTGTCTCCAAATCTATACTGTTCAAATGTTAATGACTTTAGTTCATTCAAGGATTCATCTTCTTTTTACGCTTATTTTAAGGACACCCTTAAAAATCTTCTATCTTGGAATTACATTAGATCTTTTCATTTCACAACACAGCATGCTCTCTCGTAATTCAATAAATAAGTAATTTGATGAAACAACCACACGGTAAAGACTATTTTTGTAAACTCCTGTTTGAATCCAATACATAACAAAAGAAAATCATTGGCTAGTTTTCTCATTTTGTTTAAAACTTTGTTACAAAATATAAACTCAAAATGTCAGATTTTCTGAAAAAATGTGCTTATTATTATCAACTTAGATGATTTGAGAGCTGGTAAATCATCATTACCCTACCCGTCTCAGTTATACACCTATTTATTCATTTATTTTATTTTACACTCATTTATGAGTTTTTATATGCAGTTAGTACAGATCACTGAAAACTCTAAGACGAAACCTGTGAAATGTAGCCAAAATACTTAAAAAATGTTAATAAAATAGTTCTATTTAAGTTAATTAGGACTTTTTTCTTTCCTGTTTTGATGCTAAACTTCCTTCAAGATCTCTAAAACAGAACAAAGTCCATTCGGCAGACGCCCTGTGATGTTTTCTTGACCAGATGTGGTTCTCAGACGACCTCCTTCAGTTATGATCTTAAACCGATTCAAGATGTCTTCACATTGTAAACCATGACCATGTGTGTGTCAAAGTGTGTTGTGTGTGTGTGTGTCCATACTGTAGCTGTTGACGTGTTTTCTCTTTGTCCTGTGAACATGTCCTCCTCCTCTTCCTCCTCTTCCTCCTCCTCCTTCTTCCATCCAGGAGATTCCTGAAGGGGATCAGGTAGGATAGCACAATAGCACAACATGCTACGGCTGCTACAGACTCGTCTACCTCCATCACTTTTTCTTTCTCTCTCTCAGCGTGGGCGACATGGATAAAGCATCTCAAGTTTGTAAAAACGTCTCAATATCTTAATCTTGATATAACTTAATCTAACTTAAAGAATGTCATGCCTACTTCAGATTCAGATTTATTTATTTAAAACGGGGACAGTGCATATTAATAAACATTATATTTCCATCTTTAGTCCCTTTTCCAGGTTGATGTTTAAGACATCACACCGCAATTCATCTATAAGAAAACAAGCAAAAAAACAAACAAACAATAAAATAAGAAAAGTGAAGAAGTGCAGGTTGTGTTGTACTGGGTTAGCATAAATAGCTGTATTAATGTACGTACTATTGCATGTTAATTAGCAACTCATGTATTTTATTACTACAATGCAGTTCACAGAATAAATAAATAGTCGGAAATACGAGAATACTTTTTAGTACATTTCTGAATAAATAAAAAGCTTTAAAATGGACCTTGAAACAGCTTGAAAAGTGCTTGAATGTGACCATGGAAAAGGTGTAGGAACCCTGTTCTTTGTGCCGGTGGAAAGAGTTCAAAGGGTCACACACCTTAAGAAATAAAAAATTACGTGAATCCGTAATACTTTAGTTATCAATTAATTCATTAATTAGTTGATTGGCAGAAGATGAATCTTCAACACTGATACTGAAGTAGAGTTCTTCCAATATCGATCAGTATTGGAAAGAAATCTACTTTAAAGTCGTTTATTTATGTTCTATTTCAGTTTTGACCGACTGTTAAACTAGATAATAAAACACAGTTCTGTGGCCTTTATTCTCTGTACATGTTTGTTCATGTTTTACAAACACATACAGGAATAATGAAAGTAATCATCAACAATGATAGTAATCATATCCCATCCATAATAACACAATAAATAATAATAATATATATATATATATATATATTTAAACACACTGGATCGGTACTCTGTATCAGCCGGTATGCACGTTTGGGAATCTGTTAAGGGAAAAACAGTATTGAAATTGATATGTTTTAAGTTGTTTTCTTCCTTGTGTATTAAATATTGAGTCCTGGAGAGTTAAAAATCCAAGAACATCCTTTTGAATCAGTTTTTAAACACTTTTCCCAAAATCTCTTTCTGGTCACAAGACAATAGTTGTAATAGTTAGTTAATCTGTCACTATTTGTAGGCAAAAACATTCTCTGTTAAAGATTTCAAATGTAAAATCCTGTCGCCCAACCTCATCAACCTCTTGGCTCACTTCTCTGAATCTCTCTCCTCTCTTTATTGCCCTCTTCTGTCTACTTTTTTTGAAGCCCTTCATTGTTGCTGCTGCTTCTTTTTCTCCATTCTAACAGAAATGTGAAAAGAAAGCCATAATAATGCGTCCTCCCACAGCTGGAAAACTAAGCAACAACAGCAACATCAACCCGACTAATTCCATTCAGCTTCCTGGACCTGCCTGGTACTAAAAAAAACCCAAACCAAACAAACAGCAAAACCAAAGCAACCACTCTTCCCCATCATTGCTCCATCTTTAATTCTGGCATCCATGTTGTGTGACATCATGTGTTGCTTCTCCTACTCAACAGTGTGGATGAGAGACGGGTCGCGTCCCTCCCTCCGACCTCTTCCACCTCCTCTGCTTCATTTGTCTGTCTGGAAGGTCATTTAACATGTTCTGCCATCATGCGTCTGTGTTTTTAAGTGTTTCCTAAATGTTTTGGATGCACTTGGCTCCATCCCTCATTCTCTGGCTGTTCTGAATGAAGGGTTTTGTGTTTTTCTTTTGTGTTATGGTTGTTTTTTTTTTTTTCAAGGCGGGGATAGATGAGTGCAGGCGAGCGAGCTTCGCACATTCCTCCCTCTCTGAGTGGCGGGGATATTAACCAATCAGCTCCTCACACACTGAGCTCTGTCCTCCCAGAAAACCTTTAGTCCTTTAGACGGTAGACTCACATGTGGAGCGTTATTAAACATCTGATATCGTCCACTCAGTGTTATTTGAGATAACTGTTTATTCACTGATATTATCTTTGTTTAGTCTGCAAGAAGCTACGAGGTTGATGGATCTTTTTACAGTTACAAAAGAACAACACTTGTCTTTAAGTACTTTTATATTTCCCCTTGAAGTGTTGTATTTTTATGAGCTTAAAGAAAACTTACTTGGGAAATAAACGTATTCGCTTTCTTGGTTAGAGCTTGATGAGATGATCGATACCCTGTTTCACATCTGTAGGATAAATATGTAGCTGGGAAGCAAGCAAGCAATCCTTTATCAGTCCTGCAAGAGGAAATTATTTTCCCCCCAAAATACACACATGCACAGTCATGCATTAGTTGAGAGATGTCGAGCGAGGGGGCTGCCCCATGAGGAAGCAGCCAGAGCACTTCAGCAGTGCCCAGGAGGTGAAATGGCACCTCTCTAGCCTTCAGCCTACAGCCCACACTCCATTCTTGGTTCGTGTGGGGACTTGAACCGGCGACCCTTCGGTTCCTATGCCCCCTTGTAAGTTAAATAAGTTAAACTGGTTAGTTTAGTTTAGCACAAGCTGAGCCTGGCTCTGTTCAAAGCTGCTTAAGCTGCTTGAAATCTTTTACTAACACGTTTTATTTAGTTTTTCTAATCCAGAAAAGTCACTGCTCCCGACCAAGAAAACGTTTCGCCCTTAAGCCCAACATAAAACCACAAACGGTCATCTTTACACTTTTTCTACAGAGTCAACAAATTACATATAATGTTACTTGCAATTGTCTGAGAATTATATCAAACTTCTCATCAAACTCTTGACAAGAATGTGAAATAGTTAATATGATTTAAAAAATATCAGAAGTATATTAAAATAAAATGACGTTGGAGCTTAATATAGACAGGAAGAACGTGCTTAAATATGACCCTAAATCTCACTGTTTGTTATTCTGATATCACTTGTCGATCCTTTTGCTCACAGCGTGAATACACGTAGTCCACAGTGTAAGTCTACGTTCTAAAATACTGTAAAGTAAAATACTGAGTAAAAAAGAAATCAGCACAGCCATCTGGAGGAGGCTCGTGTGTGGTGACCTGGTGACTGGAGTTGGTGTCTGCAAGGAATAAAGGAGTGGTCACTATTGTCTCTCTTGAAGTCATAAAGGAACATCTTTTAGAGCTCACATTCAAATGTTCATTGAGCTTCTAGGTGACAGCGATGACCACTCTTTCTCTCAGCAGCGGGTCGGCTTAGAGGGAGGGGTGGGCGGGGCATGAGTCTATCCCTGAAAGTAACAAACTGCTCCTTCTGGCTGCCACTCAAACTCAACCTTCTTTTTTAACTCTCCAGTCTCTCCGTCTTCCTCCCGCTCTAACAACATCCTCTGTATGTTTTTCTTTGTCTTTGTGGTTGTGGTTGTTCCGTTACAGAAGCAGAAGAACATCGCAGGAGCGCTGGCTTTCTGGATGGCCAACGCCTCGGAGCTGCTCAACTTCATCAAGCAGGACCGAGACCTGAATCGCGTCACGCTGGACGCCCAGGACATCCTCGCCCATCTGGTCCAGATGGCTTTCAAGTCAGTCTGTGTGTGTGCACGGTTGTGTGGGCGAGGGGGAATCTGGATTAATATGGAAGTTTTAGATATGTGGGAATTTGGTCATTTTTCTGTGGAGGTCAGGGGATGTGAGGTAACTTTACGTCCGCTGGAATAAGTTTTAAATGTTCTTCACAAGAAATGAAAAAAAATACACATAGCTCTCTTGTTCCGTGTTCTTCCTTCATTCTACATGGACAACATTTTGACTATTAGGTAAAGATGAGCATGTGAAATGACCTGTGTAAACATCTGAATCTGGAAAATGGATATTATACATAAGGGGGCACTACGCACACTAGTTACATCAATATTGCATAAAACACACATATGAACGATGCACATATGATGTCACGAATACAGGAAAACACATACACGCATATAACAAGTGTAATATGATGTAAATATTTCCTTTTTCATATGATCATGTTACTATTCTATGATTTGGTAATAATTATATCTTATGATCTTTTGAGACAGAAAAGCGTAACCTGTTACAATCCTTTAGTTTAGTTACAGCAAACACACACATATTTTCTTAGGTTGTGTGCTATTCTTGCAGATTTAGGCTTATGAGCTTACAATTAAATCAAGGAGAAAGTACTACTGGGGACAATAAAGCGTCGTCCAGGTGTTTTTTTCCATCTTTTTGTGCAGATTGTTACCCTGCACCTGTAAAGAATTGATGGATGTGCACGTGCCTCCTGATGATCATTTGTTATAACTTCCCTGAAGGACAGACAATTGGATATGAGCTCTATGGTTTGATGGTGAAGTCAGTTTGTTTTTAAAGAGCTGTAACGTGTTGTTGCAGATACCTGGTCCACTGTCTCCAGGCAGATCTGAATAACTACATGCCTGCCTTCCTGGACGACCCTGAGGAACATAATCCACAAAGACCCAAGATCGGTAATAAACACAAACACACCTCACGTGCATGCAGTGGTTTTAGGGGTCTAAAGAGATAAAACTATCAAATATTTCACAAAGAAAATCCGTTGAGATTTGAGAAAAGTCTGTCTTGTGAAATGGCGATAAAGCAGGCATCAAGACACTTGAACAAGACAGAGTTGTTTGTTTCCTCATATTTCTCTTTGACTCAAATTTATTGTGAAGCAATCTGCTTGACCGTGTATTCGATGTCTCCTTCTCTTTGCAGAGGACGTCCTGCACACCCTGACGGGGGCGATGTCGCTGCTGCGGCGGTGTCGCGTCAACGCCGCCCTTACCATCCAGCTCTTCTCGCAGCTCTTCCACTTCATCAACATGTGGCTCTTCAACAAGTTGGTGACAGACACGGAGTCGGGGCTGTGCTGTCACTACTGGGGCGCCATCCTCCGGCAGCAGCTCAGTCACATCGAGGCCTGGGCGGAGAAACAGGGTCTGGAGCTTGCTGCCGACTGCCACCTCAGTCGAATTGTACAGGTAGGAGGATACTTCCCCCATGAGGGAAGTGTGTGCAGATGCTGAGACTGACAGGGATGTGGATTTTATTTTAGTCATTGGCAGTAAACTCTTTTGTAAACCTCAAACAAGTGTCCACACAGAAACAGAGGGGTTTGTTTGACAGAAACATGTACACCATCACATTTAAAAGCACCTGAAAATTGGAAATTATATGCACTCTTTTTTTTTAAATAACATTCAATATTTGTGACATAATCAACAGTTGATGTCTAAGTTAGAAAATACGTATAAAATATTAAAGTATAGGAGTTAAACACTCTAAAATCTCAGATCACCAGCTTCGTCAGGGCTGAGTGAGTTTTGTTTGATAAGATTTGAGTGACATGGGCGTCTCCCTGGCAAAATAATCAAACAAGCCCAACAGCTGTCATCAGGTTCTGATTATTATATTGTTAAATTTCAAGTGATGCGTGGAAGCAGTGTGACTCAGCCTCGCCTTTTCAAACCAGTGAGAACAACAAAGTACACACGGAAATCTCTCATTGGAACTTTGGCAGATAATAATGTGATCATGAAGGAGTCTATTTCTAACAATAAGAGCATTTAATCAAACTGAATCTGCAAGAGAACATTGAGGAGCCAGTTTTCAAGTTGGTATATAAGATTTCAAAGGTGTATTTGTAGCATGCACAAGCAGTGTGTATCATGAAAAAGGGTAAAATATGATTTCTTTTTTTCTTTTGTGTGTCCTCCAGGCCACCACCCTGCTGACCATGGACAAATACTCCATGCAGGATGTGCAGAACATCCACAACACCTGCTTTAAGCTCAACTCCCTGCAGCTCCACGCCCTCATGACCAACTACCACTGTGCTCCAGACGAGCCTTACATCCCACCTGTAAGACAAAAACACACGAAACAGTAGTTTTTCTGCTGGATAAAGTCAGCTTTCCGTAATGTTAACCATGTGACTCTTTTCCGGTTTGTCTGATCTGTGTGCGGTTTCTCTACAGGAGCTGATAGACCACGTGGTGGCGGTGGCAGAAAACACAGCAGATGAGCTGGCGAGGAGCGACGGAAGAGAGGTTCAGCTGGAGGAGGACCCGGACCTCCAGCTGCCCTTCCTCCTGCCTGAGGACGGCTACTCCTGCGATGTGGTGCGCAGCCTCCCCAACGGCCTGCAGGACTTCCTGGAGCCGCTGCTGCAGAGAGGTAAAGTCACTGGATCAGTGCTTAATAATAGAAAGAAATTCAATACACTTTTTTACAGTTTTTTTTTTAAACATAGAAATGCAATTTAGTTATCAAATAATTATTGCACCCTGCCTTATGTGCAAGAGTGTACAGCATCTTACAGTTGATCGTTTGGCAGTGGACTACGACATACTTCTTCTTCTTATTATTATTATTATTCAAATGTGTATGTATACATACATATACGGTGTGTATATATATATATATTATTCATCTCATTTTGAGGGAAAAAATAGTTTTTCAGTTGAATTATATTTAAACTTCAAGAAAATACACTTCTAAAAAGACCAGTTTTAATTAGTTAAATGAGTTGCATGATGTTTCCAAAGTAGATGAATAATTGTGTTATTAGTCGTGACTTCAATACTTAAATATTTTTGCTTATTGTTGTGTGACTGTGCTGTTTGACACTACAAGGGAGGAGAGGCAGATAAACTTTTAAATATTTTTAGTTTGGTGATTTGATTTGAAAAAAACACCTCAAATTACTCATTGTGAAGTATTTTCACATGTCTTGATTGGATCTGTAACAAAATGGTTTTAAATGTATTGAAAGTGCAATACTTTTCCTTAAGGTTTCCCGGATATCTCCTGCTAGACGCGCTCAATAATCACAACTTTTCCTTTGCTTACAAGGTTGTTTATTCCTTGGTTTAACAGACAGTTAAACCAATGATCTGTTGCGGTCTAAAACACCACGACTGCATACCTGGGCAAAACACAGTTCCTTGAAAGAGCACAGCTGATGTACATCTGCAGCTGCTTTCACACGCCGTCCTATCTTCAACCACCGGCATAAATCAATAATTATCAGTAATTAATTATTTAGATGATAAACAATCAACAATTCACTCAAAATTGACGAACAAATATAATAAACAAAAGATCACAGAATCAATCAGATTTCATGATTGAAGCTTTTGTGTAACCTGGACTTTTTTCATGTGTTTGTTTCCAAATTTGCAGAAAAGAATGATCTTGAACAGTGTTTTGACATCATTTTTGTCCTATAGTTTATGTTTGTGTGGGTGAACGACTGAGTGAAAATGTAAAACGCGTGTTTCTTTCACCAGGTTTCTGTAGGTTGGTCCCTCAACCCCGCTCGCCTGGTACCTGGACCGTCCACTTTGAAGGAGCCGACTGTGACAGCCACTTCTCTGCTGCTGACAGTTCTGAGATGGTAGGACATTATTAACACACGGACACACACTGACTCTCTAAACCTGTGTGTATGCGTGCGTGTGCGTTCCGGTGTGTCTCAAGGCAGTGGGGCAGCCCAGGTAAAGGACTTTTGAGCAGATTTAGTAACGCTGACTCAGTGAAACTGTGTAGATTAGAGTGTCCTGCAGCTCAGACAGCCACTAACAGTGTCTGCAGAGTCACTTCAGGACGCTGCTCTTGTCTCCATGCTGCACTTAGATGACTTCTTTGATCGGCGTGTGTCTCTCACAACCGTTTGACCACAAAATTCTGTTTCAAGCCGAGGAACAAAGAGGAATTTCTATTCACCGTCGGCTGTTTTGGGATGGATGCTTGGAAGTCTACACATGGAAAAACCATTGCAACCTTACTTGGGTTCACATGGTTTTCATCCTATCCTTTATTAGCTGTGGTTTGAGAAAACAGTCTCACCACAGGGTCCATTTAGTAGCTGTTCTGGAGCTTTTGAGTTACTTTTCCAAATCCACTTAAAACTCTCTTCACAAATGGTATAAATTCACAAGTCACTTCTTTTAAAGCTGGTTCCCCTTTTATTTGTAATTGTATTTATTTGTTTACTTCTTAAAAAAGGGACAGAACATATTAATGAACATTTACATTGAAATTTGTGAGGGATTGTAGCCAGGTGGCTAATTTGCATCCCTTGTCCCATTGGCAGTTAGAAGGAGAAAGGGAAAGACTTCAAAACAAGTACAAATATAACAGAAGAAGATAGAGGAAAATAAGGCATAACATACCAACAGCAAAACTTGACAATGACAGAGCTCACAGTAACAAAAAATAACATATAATATAAAGTGGCAATTGCACATACAGACTCTGGTTATTAATGCAGAACGGCCGGTAAAGTTCAAAATTTTGTTGCTGACTGTCCTTAATAAAGTGCATAAATTGCTTAACTTTAAAGTGCTAGCTTGCATTTTATACTTGAAACTTGAAAGTTTTATACACTTTTTCAATGGAATTTTTTCTGCTGATAATTCTTTATTCCAAAAACAGTGGTGAAAAACTCCAGCAGCTAATGCCAGGACACCTGTCATAACTAAATTATGATAGGTGTGCAACGCACACAAGGCCAAAGTTGCTCTTAAGTTATCTTATGACCGGTTGCTGACAAGTGGTCATAAGCAGTCTTACTTACTTCCATATAAAACACACCACATCACTTCCAGCCAGATATACACAGAACAATGAGGGCAAAACACTTCCATGGATCTTTTTTTAACAGACTATTCTCTTCTCTGACTAAGCTAAAAACACAAAAACACACAATCTGTCAGCACATTGGTGCCTTTCACTGCCGAGTCCGTTTGTCAATGTAATGCTCAGTTCTGCTCCAATTTCGTGAGTAAACAGAGACGCATGTTATCAATGTTCTTATCGTCACTGCCCTCATAGTTCCATGCGTCCTTTACGTTCGAGTGGACGCTGAGCAACACATCCTTGAGGGTGTCGCTCAGATTCAAAAGCTACTCCAATAAAGTTCGACAACAACAAACACGGCGGCAAAATGACAGGCAGCGTTGTAGACGGCAGTGGTCTGTGGGACACTAAATACCTCCCAGATTGTGGATGGAGAATTCCAGTCATTGGTTTTTACAGATGAGAGAAATTATTTCAGAGAAAGTATTTCAGGATGTTCGTCGGGGCGTTTGGTAACTTGCTTCACCGGTTGGCTCCTCACACTAAGCATGAGAACTTGCACAGTGCGGCGGTCAGTGAGGCTGAGCAACCAACTTGTGGTCACCATTCACTTTCTCGCGTTGTGTATGCTATTCATGGTGCTTTATTGTGTACAGTGCCCCCACGATTTCCGGTGGTATTGCAAGGTTTGGTCCCTATCGGTCTGTATCCGCAAGCTTACAGGATACGTGCAGAAATATGGACCAAATGTACGCAGAGTACAGACAGAAGGCTCCGTCCGTATGTTAACCAACTACTTGTTGGCATATACAATCAACAATTAATGCTAAGAAATATCATTAATAATATGAGGCATGCTATTAGGAGATTAAAGATGGATGATACTGTCTTTAAGAAGTAGATTACATAAGTAGATTACATAAGCTGATGGTATGTATCCACATTATATAAGTTCGCTTCAGTCCCTTTTCTGGTTAAAGCTCGTCTTTTTCACAGTACTGGATAATTAGGTGTAAATTATACTGGATTTACTGGGTTTTAAGGGGGATTGAATGGGAGTTCCAGTAGTCGGCTCTTGACTAAATGAAAAACCCAGCAGGATCAGCTTCCAGGTGAATTTGTTCAGACTAAAAAAGGTAAAATTCCTGAACAGAAACAGAGCTGCAGACAACATGACGGCACAGCTGACATAGTTTGACTATTTATAGAAGAGTTTAAACCTGGAAGCTGCTTTGATTCGACTCTCAGGGGTGTGTGTGTGTGGGGGTGTGTGTGTGTGGTCTCCCAGTTGGAAGGCAGTGATTACAGCGACTTCAGAAGCGGCAATTTACTTTTCATAACAATCTTCACAGAGACACACACAGTTTAATCAACACCAGTCACACTGCGGCAGTTAGTTAGTAAATGATGGAGCTCTTTTTATATACACACACACGCACGCACGCACACACACACACACACACACACACACACACACACACACACACACACACACACACACACACACACACACACACACACACACACACACACACACACACACACACACACACACACACACACACACACACACAAAGCCACTTCCTCTGTAATTGGGCTGTTTATCCCTGCTCTACTATTACTTGACTGTAGTCTCGACATAATGCAGGCGTCTCTCACAAACACACACACTCTTTGATTAATGGTGTGTGTGTTCAGGCAGACTGGAGGGGGCGGGGCTTATGTGGTGGATATGATGTAGTGTGTTTACATAATTTAGATGCAGGACATTAAGAACATTGGACATTATTATTTATTGAAATGACCTTCAACAGATGCTTTGATCCAGAAGGCAAGTTCGCCTTCAAGCTAAACTGTGATTGTGCAGGAATATGCTAGTTTCGAAAAAAGTATAACTGGATTATTAACTGCTTAAAACATGAGCAGAGAAAACAACAAATGCAGATAGAAGTCAACTGCTTTCCTGCTGGTGTAAATGGTTTAGTCAAACTCGCCCAGACTTCAGTGAGAACATGGCAGATTTTAGAATGATCTGCTGTTGAGACCATTTCTGAAAAGCATTTCTAGATTGATAGAGAAAAAGTTGTTTATGTAGACCTACTTTTAGTTTAGGAAGTTGTTGCTGAAGGTATAAAGCTGTACCTGCTTTACAGTAAAAGCCTTACATAAGTCAGCCTTTCGAAAGCTTTTAAAGAAGGTTAGGTTCACATTTTTAAAACGATACTGACATGCCCATATGTACTTTGAAAGAGTTATGGTTTGCTGTAATTGTATATTTTTTTGAATGCATTTCCATTATTGTGAGAAGCAGCAAAGGGATAGTTACAAAAAATGCCACTAAAGGACTGTAACTTTGGAAAATATTCTCTTGATTTTTTCAACTCAGCTTCATGTCTGCATTTTCTGCAGCTGAACCATACAAGTCACATTTGCACAGAGAGAGGACTGTGAATTTCGCCCCCAAAGACCAGCATTGACTACGAGAATAATATATACAGACAGCAATAACCCCTTTGATGTTCATATGCTCATATCAGATATCTACCAGCAGACTTATGTAAGAATTTCACAGAGCCCCTCCTGAGAAAGCCCAGTCTGCTCTGATTGGCCAGCATTTCTTGGGACTTCCACATCTGCCCTCTCTGCGTTTCTGCACCGTCACTGCATCCAGGCAATGACTGTAACGGCACTGTAGCTGCACTCCTCCTTTATACAGTATAGTGTCGTAGTAGTATTGTGACATCACAACTTTACTGGAAGTCCTGACGGCTCATTTAAAGGCACCGTTTCTGAACACGGGCTGTGAGCATTTCTCTGCGGATTGATTGTTTTGATACTTTCACATAAGGTTGCTAAGTATGGTTTTCAGATACTTTCTGGATAACGTGCTTAAAACGATACAATTCCCGTTAAGTATACATTAGATCACTATTGTAAGGACGGAAGCTACGGAAAAAAAAAAACCCACAGACGACATAGAATAGCTTACCCGCTAACACTAGCTTACCATTAGCCTGCAGCTACACTTTTCCATGAACGCTGCCGGAGGCGGAGATGATGGAGAAACAACAGAACTGTTAAATCCTTTGTCTTTCACGTGAGTTATGTAAACAAACGATAAACAATAAAGCTTAGTTGTTAATGCATGTTTTGTGTGCCTTTTTCCTTTTTGCCATGATATTAGAAGAGGTATCCAGTATTGTTTTTTTGTATGTTTAAAGTTTAAAATTCACAGTATTTATATAGCACTTTGACCTGCTTCATAATCAGAAATACATGGAAATGTCACTATTTACATTATGCTACATATACAGTTTGTACTCTGGTTGTCACAGCTGAGATGTCATTATAGTGTAACTGTGCTACCATTGCGGTCCTGTTTTAATTGCACTCTGTTTTGCCTCTCAGTGTAGATGTAGTGTTTTTGTAGCAGTAGTTGTTATGTGGTTGTTGTTGTTGTTGTTTGGGTCTGGGTGTTCCTAATCAACTCCCTCCACATTTATGCAAGAGTGCTGTCCCCACACACACTGTCCACAAACACACACACATTTAAAAATACACACTGCAATGCAGACATGCTTCTGTATAAGTCTATTTATTTTGGAGTCTCCTTTTTCAGAATATTGTTTCATGAAACCTCGGTAGCTCTCTCTCTCTCTTTCTTTGTTTCGCTCTTTCTCCCCACCCAGCCCTGCTTAAATGAGCCCGTGTGTGTGTGTGTGTGTGTGTGTGTGTGCATGCGTGCGTGCATGCGTGCGTGTGTGTGTATATATACTGTATATACACACACACACACACACACACACACACACACACACACACACACATATATATACACACACAAACTGTGTGTGCGTAGCCATGATGTGGTTTTCATTCTTGACTTGATTCCAGCAACCACAGGTTCCTCTGTGGTCTTCCCCTTTCCCCTTTTTTTTATCCCTCCTTCATTCCTTCCCTCCCTTTTTCTCATCCCTCCCTCTTTTTTACTCCACAGTCTGGTTCTCAGAGTCAGACTGAGGGAACACAACACCAAAACCCAATCGCTGAATTTTCCCAACAAGTCTTTTTTAAAGACACATCTGAGAGGTTTCAGCCTTTCACTCACAGTTTGTTTCTTCCTGTCCATCTCTCTTTTTTTTTAGCCAATGAGGAAAGACCCGGAGGTTGTCACGGTAACCCTGAAGAAGCACAACGGCATGGGCCTCAGCATCGTGGCTGCCAAGGTAGGAAATTCCACCTGGAAGTAAGAGTGTGTGTGTGTAAGTGTGTGAAATCCAAAGGGATCTGAGCTTTTCAAGAAACTTTTTATTTGAGCAGGCAGAGAAAACTTCCCTTTCAAGGCAGAAATCATATATTTTTCAAACAGTTTCTGAAGCAGAAGTTTGGAGGATTGGCACGAATTTGACAGAAAATCTAAAAATAACTTGGGTACTTTTTTATCTTGGCTGTTGAGGTGGAGTGCGTTGGTTTTGAGTTTGTGTGTGTGTGTGTGAGGCTGAGTGACACTGTGCTTACAGAAAAAGCTGCTTTTTTTTTGTTTTTTTTTTAAATAGATTTCTTTCATTGTTGAGTCTGACTGCAGTTCAGAGACTAAACAGTGACTTTGCAAAGAAAACTCTGGAAAATAAAAACGCTGTGTATTTATGTTGCTGTGGGTTTGGAGGGTGTCACGGTCTGTCCATGTTGTTTATTTGCCCATGCACCTTTTTTATGTATTGACCAAACCTGTGGAAATTATACAAAACACCACCCATATTAAACGGAAGTGCACAGATTCACCAACAGGGCAGCTATTGTATCAGGAAAAATGAGATTCATGCATATCCACCCTCGTTAGCTGCAAACTTGGCAAACATATCCAGCTGTTTTTGTGCTGAGTTAAAAGGCGATATTAGATTGGATTAACATGGACAGGAGATTAGATTAAGAGGTTTCACTCAAGAAGGTTCAGTTAAAATGAAGAGTAACAACATTTTGAAAGAAAGAAAGAAAGAAAAAAAGAATGATAATAAGAAATTATTATTATTGTCTATAAAGATGACAGATGTGCACAGTGGTGACATCTACTGGATAGAAATAATATTGCTGTAGACCGTCGACAGCAACCTGGTCATTTTCTTATGTCAATAGTAAAAATACAGAGTTAACATGAGTAGGACAGAGGAATAACATGCAGCTAATGTCCCAAGTTGTTATAGATGTAATGAACAGGATATTAAAAAAATCTAGACTATTAAGGTTCTATAAAAAATACGGTTTTCCAGGCATTTAAAGTCAAATTGATGTTTATTATAATTCAGGATTAGCGAACAAGCTAAAAGTTTGATGTATGTAATATTGCCAAGTAAGAGCTAACAGGTAGCTCATATCTAAAGTCGGTTCAGCTTTTATCAAAGCTGCAACTAATGATTATTTTATTTCTAGATAAATCCAATTATTTTCTTAATTAATCGTTTTCTTTAAAAGTGAAAAAAAAACACCCCCAGGGTTACCTCCCTTAGTTGTTTCATTTGTCAGACTGACGGGCTAAAACCAACAAATATTTAGATTGTTGTCACAGAAGTCAAAGAACGACAGTACATCCTCACAACTGAGAAGCTGGAACCAGCGAATATTTTTTTTAAAATGAAAAAGTCACAAACGATTAATCATTTACCAAAACAGTTCTTTAATCGTTTCCCCTCTACTCTTAAATTTATTCCCACAAAGCTGGCATTCGTGTTGCAGCCAGGTGAAACACACACACTTACTCGGACATTGGGTCCATAAAACTTTAAACCTCTCATAAAAGCATGTTAAACAAATGCTGAAACCCACGACTCAAACTGACATGAAACAACGAATAAATCCAGTTTTCATCCTCCAAACGTCCCCATCATCACCCTTCAATTTGATCATCTCTCATCAGCTGAGTATTTAACAGTTTGACAGCTTCATGAAAGATGAATTAGTCATCATTAACCTCGGCCTTCCGTAACATTCATTAAAGATCCACTTGCTGATGTAAACCACCTGGTGTGAGGTTTGTTTCATTTGTGGATTGTCACTTATTTTGGAGCAGTTTAGCGTTCTGTTGTGGAGTCACAAAGGTCCACAACGTCCCATATTGCTTGGATTTAAATTTAAAATGTCAAATAAAAATGCTGCACAGTTGGACGTCCACTTAGACTACCAAACTTCCTGTGGGTGGGGGGGGGGGGGGGGGGGTGCACTTACAAGTCAGGTGGTGACGTAATCCTGTGTTAAAGCCTCAGATGGGGATCCCTCTCTGTAGAGTCTCATCAAGTAAATGTAAATCCTGTCTTTTCTGCTTTTTTCCTGATCTTTATCAATGAAGGATAATTATTTCCTTTATTGTCCACAATGTGGAAATTTGTCTTTGGCTTCACCACATAATTCGGGTGTTAAGTTTGGTTGCTATGCTACTAATAATAGGTGAGATCTTTTGTTGCGTCCTCAGGGTTCCCAGTGGAAACACTGGAAACCAATGAAAATGACCAAATATCAGGTCGCCTATGTGAACCTAGCTGCATATTTAGCTTGACTTGTTGGCAGGATAAACTGCATGTTTCACACACTTCAAAGCCGGTTTATCAAGACACGAGGCAGAACATGACCTTTTTATTTTTGATCCTGTGTTAATCAATCTGCGTTACGAACTTGCAGCGTTCTGCGTCAGCTCTATGTTTTCAGAAGCCACGAACAGGTTAAATGTGTCACAACTGGTGCTGGATCTACTGTAAATGATATGACTTCTGTCCTCTATTTTCAAGAAAAACTACTGAAAAATGTTTTTTAAACAATTAAATAGATAAAGTGCATGAGGCAGACTGAAAGTATGTATCCTGTGTGAACCATAAGGTCTCTCTCTCTTTCTTTAGAGTAGTGTTTCCCGCTAAAGGGGAGAGCTTTCCTGTGTGTGTTGTGTGTGTGTGTATGTAGGGATGTACTGAGGAAACCTTCTGTTTATTTTAAAAGCTGTGTGGGCGTATGGGGGGGTGAAGTGTGTGTGTATTGGATGGGAAAGGCAGGTAGAGAGAATTTTGTCAAACAGCTGCTTGAATTCTCGGTAAACTGGGCTGAGCTCTGTCCTGTTATATAACGCGTGTGTGTGTGTTATTTGCCTGGTGGAGCTGCAGCAGCGCTCCACCTCACTCTGACCAGCCGGCGTCCCAGCCGACACTTTACCTTCTTGGATCACCGCCTGGATTCACTGGTCTCTTCATGAACACGCCACAATTAGGAATTTTTATGTGCTTGGGGAACATTTCAGGAATTTACTGCATCTTTTCTTTCTTTTTTTTGAAAAAAAACACATAGACTGGAGCTTTTTAAATTTCCACCACGTTTTTATAGTGTTTTCTTCTTCAAAAAATTTTTTTTACTAAACTTTTTTTTTAAATAACCTGCACTACTTTTTGCCACACACGTAGGAATTCGCTTTACTCATTCTCAGCTGTAAATAGTGATTTTAAACGTAGACGTTTGGCTGAATGGATTACTCCCAGCCGGTGTAATTGAAAGGTTTTGGACTTGTCGGTGCACGTTGAAGCAGGTTGAAGTGCTCTCCTGGTTAAAAGGAAGTGTGTGTGTGTGTGTGAATTTGTGTGAGTGCAAGTCCCGGTCTGGACGTCCCAGTGTGAACTGGTCTGGACAGCGCTGGCGAGTGGCTGCAACATGTGGTTTTCTGTGGTGGGCAAGAGAGACCAGGTAACACGGCTTTATTGTACATTTTCTTGACACTTTTGTCTTCTTCTTCATTTTGTGATTCTTCTTCTGTTCGTTCTTTTAATACACAGACTTTATTCAGAGCTCTGGTTCGAGGCTGCACAGGGAAGTTTCCAGGAGCTGCTTGAATATTGAACACACGTGAATTATAGCAGCAGACCGACGTGTGTGATGGCCTTCTGGTCTGTCACTTGTTTGCTTTCAGGGACTTTCTGCTAATGTTTAAACTTAAGTACACACATGAGACATAGATGGTAAAAGCACACACATTGCAACCGCAATGTGCTCAGTGAGATACTTGATATTTTAAGAAGTTAATGCAGTGATTGTATTGAGCCATTGATGTGAGGTTAATCTAATGAGACACTTGTCTATGTCTCATGAGACACAGAAATATGCTTAAATAGTATTTTATTATTAGTCTCCTTATTCTGGGCTTGCCTGTTTTGATAGCAATAAAAATTTTAGGCAACTTCTGACTACTGATTTCATAAGTTAGAACCAAAATCTCAGGTTGGTTTGTCGAGTTCTTCAGTTTAAAAAAAAGCAGTTTTACCTCAGTCTAGTTTCTCATGCAGGTGTTGCAGCAAGTGATCCATTGCTTAATTTTAAACGTGACAATCACTCCGACTTCATGCATTATATTCATGTTGAAGCCCCTTTTCTCTTCCTCTGTGGAACAAATGAGTGCAGGAGTTTGCTGTGAGTTAAAACGCATTTGTATCCTTAAAAATACTAAATGAGTCAAACCCGTGTGTGTTTTGCATTCCCAGCTTTTCGAAAGGAAAGTGGTGAGTTGAGAAAACTTTCCTCCTCATTCTGTATTGGTGTGTTTACTCATTTATCTGTAGAAGTAAAGAACAGAACATTCCCTCTGTACAGATTTAGAACAACTCAATTCGCAGAATGTTGCAACCATGTTTCTCAGAGACACGCCAATGTTTCCCTGCAAGAGGGAATCTTACACCAAACTCCACTCAACAATCTTGTAGTTTAATTCTGCAGTGGTTATTGGCACATTATCTCACTGATGTATCTGACAGAGTGGTACTTGGAATACTTGTCTGAAGTCATTCTGTTGCCTTTTGTGTACATTTATAGATGGACACCACAGTCTGAAATAGCTGAAACTCTGAATGGAGTTTTGCTTGATTTATGCAATCGTTAAAGCTAGATGGGAATCAGAGACATGAATGACTTGGAAACATTGTTCTGTTTGTTTCCATCGTGTGTTTGAAGTGTTAGTTGTGTGTGTTTGTTGTTAGCGGATCGAATTGTACTAGAAGTGGAACAATACTATGAGAGGGTTACCCCCTGTGAGGGCTGAAACAATGGGAGGATGTACCACACACACACACACACACACACACACACACACACACACACACACGCGCTCTTGCACTCGCTTTCCTGTAAAGCTTCGCACAAGAGGTGTTTACAAGGTGTGTGAAAGAGAAAATTTCGGTAGAATCATAATGTGGCAGGATTGTATGGAAAAACTACTAAACTGCTAATTACTTGCAAAATGTAATTATAATACAATAATAATAATAATGCACATTCTCACAAGCTGCACTTATTCTTCTCTTAACGCATCAGCTTCCACGTCGTGTTTGTTTGTTTCTATTTTTGAGCTCATCTCTGCTGGTCAGCTCTGCCGTCTGAAGGGCTTCTGAGGTTATCAGAGGACACGATGAAACGTTCCCTCAACCTCAACCAATGTTTTCCCACACAGAGTTCAAACACAAGTGGACTTTTGAGGCTGTTACTGATATCAATATTTGGCAGTTTAAAGATACATCAACCAAGCTTATCTTGATATAAATCATGTCGATTTTGTTTTGTCTTCTGGAGAATTGTGATACAGATGCTGAGTGAGACATTTTTTAGTGTTAGACCGATTAATCAACTGACCTGCTAGCTTCTAGTGGTGGAACTGTAAAGGTGGCTGCGTTGTAATCACTCAGCGCGCATCTTTATTTGACCCTTTCATTTCCTGAATTTAAACTTCGGTGGTTCTCTGTTAGTTTGATGCAGAGACTTCATTTCCCTAGGTTAAATCAACCTCTTTCTATTTCTGCACACATTTGACGGAGCCTTCAGAAAATGCACTTTACAAAGCGGCTATGTTTTCTTTTTAATGCAACATAATTAAATGAATGAATGAATGCTTTATTTCAAACATATGAAAAATAAATAAATAATAAATAATGCTAATGCATCTGTGACTGGTCGAGAAAATGACTTAAATTTCAGCTGAATAAACAAATCAAGAAGCCATATCGACCAATATATAACCAGATGTTGTAAAATAAACAAGTGAATATTTTCCCTCGTCTTCCTTTCTTCTTCAACCCAGCTCTTTTCACTTTGTTGCTGTCAGAAAAAGGACGCCATGAAAGCCTCCGCCCCTCCACACAGGTGTGTTGTCAGTTATATTTAGCTGATCAGACATCTTCTCGGGTTAAAGTTGGGTGCGGCTTTACACTGCAAATCTGCTGAAGTCAGGAAATTGCATTTACCAAAGAATCCTAAGGTGTTTTAAAAGCTCTCCTGTCCAAACAGGTGCTACAAAATTAAAAAAGAAGAATCAAGGAGACGTCTCCAAAGAGCCCTGTGAAGAGGTTTAATCCCTTAAAAAGACAGAAAATACCTGTGCGGGCCTGCAAGGCTTTTGAATACCTCTGGTTTCTCTTTATAGATGAGTGGTTTATAACCTCAAGGGAACAGGTTGACATGATTTAACTCTTGTTGTGTGTGCAGTCTGCATTAGTGGTCGTTACTTGTTTCTGTTTGTGGGTCTGCTGCAGAGGTCGGGTTCTCAGCTTGAGTCAGCCGCAGGGTAAAAAATGTTGTATCACTCTGACTCTGCTGTCCACACACAGCACATTTACTGTGTCTCAGGGACTTTACATAGAGACTACAGTCACTCTGTCAAGTCAGTTACTCTGTAAAGTCAATCACTTCATCAAAAATGGGCTTTGTCTGCGTTTTATCATCTCACAGCGAATATCTTTGGTCTGTTGGATGGAACAGACATATGAAGATGTCATCTCGGGCTCTGTGATGGAAGTTTTTCATAATTTTCTGACATTTTACAGACCAAATTAATCATTTAATCTAGAAAATAAAGAACATTCAGCAGTGAGAATAACTGGTGGTTGCACCGATAAAATCTTCTTTACATTAACTTTTAAATTTCTACTACATAAGATTTGAGATACGTTGTTTCTAGCGGCCTCTTTGGCAGTACGATGTAACTGCAGGCGAGCCCGTGCTTTCAGAGCCTCAAACTTGTCACGTTCACGTTCACTATGTGTTGACTTTTTTTTCTCTCTCTTTTGTAAACTTTATTGAAACACATTTACCTCTTAACTTCCAGTCCGTATATGTTCCCCCCTCAATACACACACACACACACACACACACACACACACACACACACACACACACACACACACACACACACACACACACACACACTCAGAAGTTGGAAATTCCAGATTTCTGATTAAAAATGAACGCAGCATAACCGTTAGTGACGTGCTCCACTTGCAGGCCGCCGTGTAAGTGACGCTGTCGACAGCGGTTGGTCTATTTACATCTGGGGAGGGAATGTCGCCACAGACACACATATTGAAATACTCAGCAAAAAAGGCAAGAGTTGCTTTCCATTAGTAGGTCATATGATCAGTCACCAATGTTTTAACTCACTCTTTGATAGATAGGAACTTAACAGACAATTTACTAGATTAAAATCTTATGGAGTACATCTTTAAAGGACCCTTATATTCATATTTTAACTGGCCCGATATCAGGGTCACTGTAATAATTTGTCCTGTTAAATTAGTTATCTCCCTGAACTGAAAAACATCAACAAAGAAGGAATACCATTATTCAGAGCCAGAGTTTTTTTTTCTCGGTACAACCTTTTCCACTCGGGCAAAAGAAGAGCTTTCTGATATTCGACTTGGTCGGTGAGCTTTGTTGAAGTGAGAGAGAACAACACTTTAGTTCCAGGCTTGAGCTCAGAGGGGGATTTTTAGTGTACAGCCCAGTAAGGCTTACCTCAGGAAATTGATAGAATTACAGTGGGTACGGAAAGTATTCAGACCCCCTTAAATTTTTTACTCTTTGTTAAATTGCAGCCATGTGCTAAAATCATTTAAGTTCATTTTTTTCCTCATTAATGTACACACAGCACCCCATATTGACAGAAAAACACAGAATTGTAGACATTTTTAGAGATTTATTAAAAAAGAAAAACTGAAATATCACATGGACATAAGTATTCAGACCCTTTGCTGTGACACTTGTATATTTACCTCAGGTACTGTCCATTTCTTCTGATCATCCATGAGATGGTTCTACACCTTCATTGGAGTCCAGCTGTGTTTAATTCTAATGATTGGACTTGATTAAGGAAGCCACACACCTGTCTATATAAGACCTTACAGCTCACAGTGCATGTCAGAGCAGATGAGAATCATGAGGTCGAAGGAACTGCCTGAAGAGCTCAGAGACAGAATTTTGGCAAGGCACAGATCTGGCCATGGATACAAAAAAATTTCTGCTGCACTTAAAGTTCCCAAGAGCACAGTGGCCTCCATAATCCTTAAATGGAAGACGTATGGGATGACAAGAACTCTTCCAAGAGCTGGCCGTCCAACCAAACTGAGCAATCGGGGGAGAAGAGCCTTGGTGAGAGAGGTAAAGAAGAACCCAAAGATCACAGTGGCTGAACTCCAGAGATGCAGTGAGGAGATGGGAGAAAGTTCAAGAAAGTCAACCATCACTGCAGCCCTCCACCAGTCAGGGCTTTATGGCAGAGTGGCCCGACGGAAGCCTCTCCTCAGAGTAAGACACATGAAAGCCCGCATAGAATTTGCCAAAAAACACATGAAGGACTCCCAGACTATGATAAATAAGATTCTCTGGTCTGATGAGACAAAGATAGAACTTTTTGGCCTTAATTCTAAGCGGTATGTGTGGAGAAAACCAGGCACCGCTCATCACCTGCCCAACACCATCCCTACAGTCAAGTGTGGTGGTGGGAGCATCATGCTGTGGGGGTGTTTTGCAGCTGCAGGGACAGGACGACTGGTTGCAATTGAAGGAAAGATGAATGCGGCCAAGTACAGAGATATCCTGGACGAAAACCTTTTCCAGAGTGCTATGGACCTCAGACTGGGCCGACGGTTCACCTTCCAACAAGACAATGACCCTAAGCACACAGCTAAAATGACGAAGGAGTGGCTTCGAAAACAACTCTGTGACTGTTCTTGAATGGCCCAGCCAGAGCCCTGACTTGAACCCAATTGAGCATCTCTGGAGAGACCTCAAAATGGCTGTCCACCAACGTTCACCATCCAACCTGACAGAACTGGAGAGGATCTGCAAGGAGGAATGGCAGAGGATCCCCAAATCCAGGTGTGAAAAACTAGTTGCATCATTCCCAAGAAGACTCACGGCTGTATTAGCTCAAAAGGGTGCTTCCACTCAATACTGAGCAAAGGGTCTGAATACTTATGTCCATGGGATATTTCAGTTTTTCTTTTTTAATAAATCTGTAAAAATGTCTACAATTCTGTGTTTTTCTGTCAATATGGGGTGCTGTGTGTACATTAATGAGGAAAAAAATGAACTTAAATGATTTTAGCACATGGCTGCAATTTAACAAAGAGTAAAAAATTTAAGGGGGTCTGAATACTTTCCGTACCCACTGTATGTCCACACCAAAGTTATATCTAAATATAATTCAAGGGCAACCACTTCACCATGTGAGGATTTGATCTGAAAGCTTAAAAGTCTGACAGTATGTGTTTCCTGACATGCAACGTCTGAATCTGTTATTAAAAGTCATAGTTTTCATCAAGGATTTGCTCCTTCAGGTCATTCCTTCCCTTAAATGCAGACCTGGCAGCTGCTAGGTGCACTTGATTTGTTGTGTCAGGACACTTTAAAGAACCAGAGCTGTCCATTAAAACACAGTAAATCAACAGTAAAGCTCTCCCTTCTGGTATGCCAGTTATTTTCTACATGTAAAGTGTATCTGTAGACACGTTCACAGGAGACATTTAGTCTCACAGATGTTTCATAGTGTCTCAAAGTGGTACTGAGAGGCCTGAGAAATTTATGTTGGTGATGTTTGTGACAACACATCTGGTTTCCCTCAACCGTAGCTTCATTACTGCAACGAACCTGCGTGCACACGTTTCAACACGCCCATGCGTCTACACATACATGCATACATGTTCCCTTCTGTGTTTGCATGTACATTTTAGCTGCTTTCAGGGTGATCCCCAGAAACAAATGGACATGCACACTCCACCGTATAGCTCAATTACACATCTATAGACTCCTTTCCTACTTTTGTGACACATTGGTTTGATTACCGTTGAGGATCCTGCTCGTTTTTATACAAAACAGGCTGTTTGGGCTTTAACATAATGAGCAATATTCCAGATCCGCGGCAGTGATTGGCTGATAGTCTTACTGGTATTATTCACTCGCTTGTCATACTTTGCCTTCATTCGCTTCAACTTTCTCAATTCGGATACTTCTGTCAGTGCAGGGTTGTCTCAGATAGCACACAGCTGTTATGCACTTACAAGAAATGCAGCATCCAGGTACTCGTATCTGCATTACATTTTGTCGTAATTGTCAGTAGGAACATATTTATGCACTTCAAAAAGCAAGTCTAAGTACAGATCCACTTGAATTGAGACACAGCACATGTCTACAGAGGATATCTACCACGAGACTAACTGCTTGTGGCATCACACCTGGAGGCAGCAAAGAATAATGCAGTTTGACGCCAAAAGCTGGTGAAGCAGTTAAGACCTGCACTGAATTCACGTTTCAACAGCGTCCATTTGCAAAATCCTCCACAAGACCAGAACCTTTTTTTTTACCCATTAAAGTCAGATGCAACGTGCATGTGCTTCTACCTTTTTCCAACCTGATGCAAAGACTGCGTGTTTTTGGATGCTTTTGTCGTTTTTTAAGACAAGTGACCGAAATGCGACACGTGATTCGCTGAAATACTCGATAAGAAGGCGGACAGAAAATCAAGTTGAGCAGTGACAGACTATGAAGGACGACCTGAGCGAGGAAATAGTGGTTTTAGCACACATGCTCATATGATGTTTTTAAAATTCAGTGTCGCACTGATGCACAGGATAACTAGAAGCTGTGGCTCCTCTGGACCCCTTTAACTCGCTGAACGCCCCTCTGAACAGCCTCAGGGGATTCTGGGGAATTCCCACAAGGGTCTCTGGAGCCTGATTTGGCGCCCCAGTCCCCCCTTTCTGGATAAGTGCATGAATATGTGGCTCCATCCGAAACAAGAGGCTCTTTTAATGTCTTCTGTAATGTACAACAGACATAAAGCAGTCAGAATGATTCACTGGTCTTCTCTCATCTTTGTCACTCAACAGGAAGTTCGTGCCTGCATAGATCCAGACTCATTATTGCACACAGAGTTGAAAACATTGCGGGTCAAATAGTTTGAAAAGTCTCTGTTGAAACTGGGACACAGATCTGTGGATGATGGCGGGCGAGAAAAATGTATCCATATTCACTCACTTCACATAGTTAATAAAGAGAAAACACATTCAATGCAGGTGATGTAAGAAATGTTTCTTGAAGTCCACACTCTAAACACATTTGTTAGAAATATGTGGCAGAATGTGAAAGCTCAGGAATGCATTTGTTTGATGTAGATGAAGGAAACACAAAGCTCATTGTTATTTTAGAACCAACTGATCAGTTTGAACCTTTTTGAACACAGATTTTTTGATGAAGTTGTTTCCTGCTGCAGGAAAGCAGAAAACAAAGTTCTCATGCAATGGGCCGGTACTTTGCAGTGTGCATGATTATTAAAAATTAGAGAGAAAAGTGAGAAATAAGTTTCTTCGGTACAGAGTAATGGATGTATTTTAAAAACAAGGAAATTGTAAGGTAAAAAAAGTTTTTGGCCTTTGAGCTAGAAATTGGATTTTTCACGTCCATCTTTCTCTAAAATCACCACAAGGTCCATTTAAAAGCTGTTCACATGATTTTCCATATTGATCTTCATGAAATTTCCATTTTATTTAAAGAAAAAGAAATGTTATGTTGTAACCTCAGAGTATTTGCAAGTCTTAAGTATTAACATTAAAATTTACAGAGCTGTTAAATATTTCTTATTAGAATTATGCATTTTTATTATGTTTTTTATTATTAATACTGGTGTAATTATGTTAATTGTTATGTTTATTATGTTTTTTTTATTCAGTTTATTTCTCAGTTAGCATGAATATTAATAAACGTTTTTGTAAATATGCCAGAATTAGCCAGGAGGCTAGTTTTCATAGCTGGCCAGGTGTGAAGTTGGCATCCTAAAATCAGCCTAAAATCAATCAAGAAACAGGTTTAAAAACAAAATAATCAATAATCATGATTTAAGGGACACAGTTAAAGTAAATCCCAGACCAACAGAAGCAGAACTCGGGCATGTGCAGCAACGAAAGAAGAGTAAATTACGGTTTCATCAAAAACAAACAATTACAGAACATCTTGAATGACAGATTATTGTTGTTGTCGCTGTGAAGCTCATTAACTCATAATAAGAAACTGCATTTTTAGCGTTTTTTTTTTAAATTATTATGTAATGAGTTAATCCGTCTGCTGCTTATCTGGGCCCATGTGGCGTTACTTGATGAACCATTACTTTATAAATGACTATGAGTTATTGTTCTATACAGTTGGAAAGGAAATTCATGTACCTAAATAAAAATATAATAATTATAGGCCTTTATGTCCCTGCTGGTGGAAAACAATGTATTTACTGTACATGTAATTAAATGTGGTGTTAAAAAAGTCTTTAAAATTCAATTTAAATGAGTGCTGCAGTTTATCTTCTGCGTTAAAGTTGATGAAACAGTAAATACACAAGACCTGCAAACAGTCTATTAACCTGAGTGTAACCTCTGCAAGCTGTGGCTGCACACACACACACACACACACACACACACACACACACACACACACACACACACACACACACACACACACACACACACACACACACACACACACACACACACACACACCACACTGTGCCACGTTGCCAGGTCTGATAAATGGCAGCAATTAGGAGTCTTTTAATCCACTCTACAGTTTTATGAGAGAGTTTATAGACGTGCTGTGAGTCTTAATGTTGAGGTGGTGTGTGTCAGTTTTCTGTTTCCTGTCAGGTTCTGGCTTTTCTGTGCTCTTTGTTGATTTCCCAACAGCAAAAGAAGAGAGTTGAGATTAATTAAATATTGTGGTTGAAGTTTTCAAAGCAGAGATGTGGACTTGATGACTTGGACATGGGTCGACTCAAGTCACTGTTCTGATGATTTGCAACTGGATTTGACAGAAGATAAAGACTTGAGACTGAAGCCCAGTTCAGACCAAAGATTTGCGACGAGACAGTTTTAGAACGTTGCAGGTAAAAGTTGCAGCGGCGTGAACTGACCCGTCAAGTCTGGACTCAAACCGGCTGATGTTGTCGCCCGCCACTCTGCTTGTCAAATCACCAGCAGCTGGTTTTAGAACGTAACACTGGTCACCTGTTTCAACAGCCAGTAAAGGCTTAGCAAAGACGGCTGGTCAAGTCATTTACAAACTGTCAGGTTGAAATGGCTGTTATGGACGGAGACGCAGAGAGAGAATTGGGGAAATAAAACGTTGTTTTGTGTGTTTTGTCACGACTAGAAATGCAGATGTAGCGAGTATCTCACTACCTACAAATAATATCCAGCTACAACAAAAATGCCTGAAAAGTTGGAGGCTAGAACGGAACTACAGAGAGTTGTTGCCATGGAGATGATGCACAGTCTCGCCTCACTGCTGTGAACTGGCAGGTTTCAGAACGTTGAAAAACCTGCACATTGCAAGTAGTTGCAAGTTTTAACTTGTTGCGTCTTGAAACCATACCCAGTCCTCAGGTTACATTTATTCATTCATTCATCTTCAACCGCTTGTCCCTGTCGGGGTCGCAGGGGGCTGGAGCCGATCCCAGCTGACATCAGGCGTGAGGCAGGGTCCACCCTGGACAGGACGCCAGTCTACAATGATTGAGAATTATGAAACAAATGCGATCAAGTTTGTGTGACTTGGATCAAGTTGACTTCACGTAACCTGGAAGAATGACTTGAATCTTGCTTCACACTTGGACCAAACGACTTGAGCCACACGCCTGGTTCAAAGTGAAACAATATTTTTTCATATTTAGCACAGAGGAGTGTTTCTTGTGTAGAAAGACTTGAGAAATATTTGTCTGGTTTTCTGCTCCTGCTGTTGCACAAACTCTGAGGATAAACATGTCAAGATGGTAAAGAAAGCGTTTGATACATCTGATAACATGCCAGAGCTCTGCCTCACTGTAAACCACCTACCCACTTCAGACATTTGTGTGTGTTACTGCTTCTTTTTATATCTATTTCCGTTCCTTGTTGCTCTGTTGTTTCCTGGTAAATAAGATTTTGTTTTGAATAAACTATTATGACATATAATAAACAGATTTGATTGTTTCAGCAGCAAATTTTGCTATAACACAGCAAAGAAGACTGACTAGAATATAAGCAGGGAAAGATGTGTTTGACGGCTTCGGAGGCTCTGTAATAAATGTCTGAAATGTTTCAGTTTGACATGTTGCTGAACTTGTTATCTCAGATAAAAGAGGCTCTGTATTCAGGAAACCATAGTTTTCCACTCCAGCCCTGTTCTGTTCACTGTCAGCACTCTTGAATAGTTGTGTAAAAAATGTCCTGGTGGTGCTCGACTCCCTCCTCGTCCAGATTATTCAGTCAGAGCTGCTGAATGTTACTTTTGTTTCTGTATTTATGTCTTGAGAGAGTCGATAAGTGCAAGTCCGTTCTTTAAATTCCTGTCCAGTTGAATCAAGCGTATCCCTGTGGTCCAAAACTTTATTAAGCATGCTGGAAACAAAGTGTCTTTTTTTTTTTTTAACCGTTGAATGTCGTATATGCAGAAACGATTGCCTTCATTTCCGTTCCTAGTGCTCCAGATTTCGTCACTACACGGAGTGTGTGTGGGCTTTTTAATTGTTTTTTTCATGCTTTCTTGCTAACAATACAAGAATGCCACTTTCATGACTTCATCGGCACATTTATCTTTCGACCTGATCTCAGGTGAAACCCACAGCTCAACTGTCAGCATGAAAGCGTCCTAATGCTCACTCTTGTTTTTATTTTCTCTTATATGTGTTATCAAGATCTCTTTTTTATCTCCATCAGTATAATGTGACAGGCATTGGTTTCTATGTATTTATAAAGCCTTTAAAGTCATAATCTGTAAGAATTGAGATGAGTTGTTTCTAGCGGCCTCTTTGGCAGTAGGATGTAACTGCAGGTGAGTCTCTGGGACTTTCTTTGGAGACTGAACAGTGTCGACTGTATGACATCAGTAGATCGGCAGTTCTCGCCTGCAGCAATGCGCTGGGATGCCTTCACATGCTCCACACTGTAAAACGTAAATAAAGCGTCACTAACTGTGCGGCACGTTTGATTTTAGCACGGGAAAGTCTCCACAGACACTTGGATCGTATTTCTCAACGAAGCAGCAAATACAAGTGCTGTCATTAGTGGGTCTTTTGAAAATGAAGAAAATGAGAGGAAAGCCCTCAATAATTCGAGAGTGAATAAAGGTTGAATGAATGAGAGTTGCTTCATTAGTTCACATCCAGTAGATAAATCCCTCTGTGTCTTTTTTCTTCTCTCTCTCTGCAGGGTGCTGGTCAGGAGAAGCTGGGCATCTACATCAAGTCTGTTGTCAAAGGAGGAGCAGCAGATGTGGTTAGTGTTTCACACAGAAAAAAAACTGTAACCACCACAGAATATGAGACAAAAACACACACAGTGACTCATTCTGTGGTGTTTGTGTGTGTTTATGCAGGACGGTCGTCTGGCTGCAGGTGACCAGTTGTTGAGCGTGGACGGACGCAGTCTGGTCGGCTTATCACAAGAGAGGTAAAGACAGCGGTCCAGTTAGTGCTGATATTTTTGTGCTTTTATGCTGAAAATCCCAGCTGAAGATATAAAAAAACACCAGGGAGGAGAAGTGGGTGCATGTGGTGTTTTCCTCTTTATAAGCTCAACCATCTACCGCACAGCATTGACGTATTCACGGTCTGATGACAAATCTTAAAAAACATATGAAAAGTCAAATATGTTGCCGTGACGTCTGATAACCACGTCTTGGGCGGGAGACCTCGGAGAACATGCTGAGGTTCTTGCATTAAAACATTCCACTTTGTGCAGACTTTTCCAACATTTCTGTAACACAAGCAGAAAAAAAAGGGTGTGCATGTTTTGGAAACAGAAGTGAATCCAGTTCTTTCTGTCTCTGTCTCTGTCTCTGTCTCTCTCTCTCTCTCTCTCTCTGTCTCTGTCTCTCTCTCTCTGTCTCTGTCTCTGTCTCTGTCTCTGTCTCTCTCTCTCTCTCTCTCTCTCTCTCTCTCTCTCTCTCTCTCTCTCTCTCTCTCTCTCTCTCTCTCTCTCTCTCTCTCTCCTCTCTCTCTCTCTCTCTCTCTCTCTCTCTCTCTCTCTCTCTCTCTCTCTCTCTCTCTCTCTCTCTCTCTCTCTCTCTCTCTCTGCATGTACAGACTTGATGCTCAGCGTTGTTGCTTTCTGCGTGTCAAACTGGATTTTCAAATCATTTGCGTGATTGCTTTTTAGCGTGCAGGTCGCAGGTGGGAGGGGTTTATTTGATCAGTTCATGTCAGGTCAACTCAGCACTCATCTGATGAATGTTTTAGTCCCGGTATCATCCTGCAGTCATCTCCTCTCCTCTCTGACAGGTGACTCCCAACAGGTTAAGATGATTTGCAGCCTAATAAATGTGAGATATTTCCAGAAAGAATTCTCGGCATCAGAGTTTCAGCCAATCAAACAAACATGGCTCATTACGGAACAGTGTGTGTGTGATCTGCCCTTCGACTATTTATAGGCTGTGGTTAAAGTCCTGTGCACATGGGGCTGTAACAGAAAATAACGTGTGTGTGTTAGCAGGATTGTAGCCAAATTAGAGTAAATTGAGTCTCTGGCAATGATAAATATAATCCTCTGGAAAAAATGTGCATTGAAGCATTTTTCTGGGCCTTTCGTTTTATATTATTATAAATGTGATATATTTGGGTTATGGACTGTTTGTCGGATGAAATAACAAGTAATTTGAAGGCTTTAATCAGTCAATCGTAAAAATACCGCTGTTTGCTGGAACCGGCTATTTCCAATGTAGGGGACCTAGCCTACCATTTGGCGCACGCGGGGGAGATCGACCTACCCTGAATTCACTAGTAGGAAGTTCCACTCTAACAGGCATTCCAGTGCACTTTGCCTAGTTGGAGGTCCAAAACTTCAGACTTCCCATTGCACTGGAACGCAGCATGAGCAGCGCAAGTGAAACGGAGCAACGAATGACTCAAAATAACCAAATAAAATGATTGGTTAGACTTTAATCAGAAATATATGAGAATTGAATATTTTTGAGTTTCAAAACCTGGTGGATTTCTTTTACATTTTAAGTGCCATACTCTTATTAGGACCGTTGCTTTAAGTACAAGATCTGAGTTCATCTTAAATTTGGAAATTTAAATATTGAGGCGTAGAAGAGAACTGTGTGTCAGATCTCTTGAAGTTGTGTTGCAAATTTCATATTCTCTCTCTCTCTCTCTCTCTCTCTCCCTCCCTCCCTCTCTCTCTGTGTTCAGGGCAGCAGAGTTGATGACGAGGACGGGCTCAGTTGTGACTCTGGAGGTCGCCAAACAGGGAGCCATTTACCACGGCCTGGCTACGCTCCTCAACCAGCCCAGTCCCATGATGCCAAGAGGTGAGTTCACAGACACATGCAAAATTGTTACAGGGGCTTGTAAAAGAGTTTATTTAAGTATCTGCTCATTTTACAATTTATTTTATACTTCAAACTTACTTCTCACAAAATGTTTCTTATTGTACAAGTTCCCTCTAGTCTTAAACATTACATTACAGGAACCAACAACCAAAATCTGCTTTTTTGTTATTAATTTGTCTTTTTCCTCATGTTTTTGAAGAACTTTGTATCTTTTTTGTGACTCAATGATAATTTGCAGAACACTTTAATGAATCGAATATCTGATCGATAGAAAATCCCAAACACCGATTTTGATGATCGAGTGATCGTTTTTCAAGCAAAAATGTCAATCTACTGTGAGGATTAGCTGATTTACTTTCTTTTTTTATATCAGATAAATGGAATATATTTGGTTTTGGGTTGTTGGTGGACAAAAGGGTTGATTTAAATACGTAAGCTTGTGCTATGAATAATTGTGATGCACATTTTCTGTTTCTGGATTTTTTTGTAGCCCTAAAAATCAACCAATTCATCCAGAAATACCAAGTAATTCATCGATAATGAAGCTGGAGGTCCACTTTTAAACAGTGGAAAAACAAAATGGGTTTCAGCTGTTTTCAATCAATCAAGAATAATATAAAAGCCTTAAATTAAAAGCCATTTAAAAAGATCACAGTCTTCAGATTGACTCCTAAAACCTGCAGATTTCTCTTGTTTGACAGTTGTAATAAAGGACTATTGTCAGTTCCAGCATTAGTTAATGGCAGTAATTTGGTGTTGTGGATGAAAGAAGAGAAGCAGACTTGGCCAGACAGTGTGGCCTTGTTGTCTTCTCTGCAGCGCAGTAAAAAAAAAAACAGCTTGCAGACTGACGAATATAATGAGTGTTTGTGGCCACAGCCAGATATATGTGTGTGTGTGTGTGTGTGTGTGTGTGTGTGTGTGTGTGTGTGTGTGTGTGTGTGTGTGTGTGTGTGTGTGTGTGTGTGTGTGTGTGTGTGTGTGTGTGTGTGTGTGTGTGTGTGTGTGTGTGTGTGTGTGTGTGTGTGTGTGTGTGTGTGTGTGTGTGTGTGTGTGTGTGTGTGTGTGTGTGTGTGTGTGTGTGTGTGTGTGTGTGTGTGTGTGTGTGTGTGTGTGTGTGTGTGTGCGCGTGTGTGTGTGTGTGTGCGTGTGTGTGTGTGTGTGTGTGTGTGTCTGAGACAAGCTGCATGTGTGCCTGCACCACTCACACACACATGGAGTAGAGTTCAGTGGGCTGTCTGGCTGTGTGCTGCTCTTTGTCTGCTGGAATGTGACCTGAGATTCATTAAGGAAGTCTTCTGGCCGGCCAGTGGTCCAGGATGACGCTTAACGGGGGTTTTCTCCTCCCAAATTCCCTTGACCACAGTTTGTTTTCCAGCAGACAGTGAAATTGAACCACCAAGCTGTGAAGGACGCTGGTCATTCTTTGATTTGTCCAGTTACCCAACATTAATTTCACCAAAGTGTAGATTCCCACAGACTCAGCAAGCAAACGTAGATACAGAGACGGGAAAGGAACGTTTGCAGCAACTTAAATAACCATTTTGAAACAGATATAGGTGAATGTAATGGCCCATGAAAAAGCACTTCCTTAATACTACGGAGGTGGGTCATTTGTCAACTATAAGGGGGCACTTTAATGCATACACTTTCAGAACATCACAAGAAATTCACAACCCTTAATGCTGTGCTGCACAAATCTGAATCTTAAGTTGTCAAATTAATTCAATAAAAGAAAGAAAAGCATCTAAAACGGTTCTTTTATCCCAAATGCAATAAATGTGCTCAACAAACATCAAATTCAAAGGATGGGACGTCAACCATTCATTTTCTCTGTCTTCTTTCCAGCGTCAGACAGAGGGCGTGACAAGAACGGGAAACTGCGACCAAAGAGCGAAGGCTTCGAGCTGTACAACAACTCTGTGCAGAACGGCTCTCCAGAGAGTCCGCAGGCCGGGTGGGATTCTTACCCCGAACCAAAGAAGATGAGCAGCGAAGATCGGCTTCTCAAGAACCGAGCTGACCACCGCTCCAGCCCCAACGTAGCCAGTAAGCACCACATTCTTACTGGATTTTTTAAATATTTCTTCTGCTTGTATCTTTAGTCAAAACAAATGTTTTTCACCACATAAAGCGCACTGAGCCTGAGCATGAAATAGCTTTAAATCCATCTTTTATTAGTCAAGTTACCTGTTAAAGTTTTTCCAGCTTATGATGTATGTTTTTGAAAATTAAAGCAAGTAAACATGAAACCCAAAATACAAGTATGAACCTGAAAATGAGCAGAAGACCGGTATGTCCCCTTTTTATACGTCCATTCGTCCC
The DNA here is from genome assembly GCF_963691815.1 of Echiichthys vipera. Classification (NCBI taxonomy): domain Eukaryota; kingdom Metazoa; phylum Chordata; class Actinopteri; order Perciformes; family Trachinidae; genus Echiichthys; species Echiichthys vipera. The sequence continues at coordinate 8,924,117 of NC_139844.1, read as the reverse complement.
AATTTAAATGATGAATTCAAATGAGTGTTTGAGAAAATGATCTATGTTTCAGTTTTATATTTAACTACAGTGTTGTAAGTTCATCTGTTTAATGCAAAATTGTACCACACATCCCTAACATGTCCACCTCGTTTAAGCAGCAAATTAACATAAAAGCTTCAGTAGACCTTGACTGAATAAATAAATAGATAAATGGAAAGTTTCTGTGGTAAAAAAAAACAAAAGTCAGTGGGTTTAGACTTGGCATGGGCAGTAATGAAAACAAAAAAAACTAAACACTAGTGTTATTCTTTAAGTACTCCACCCTGATATGAAAACACAGTGCCACGATACTTTTTGGGCAACAACACTGTGTCTGCAAAATCCTTAAAAAAACAACCCCAGAAACCACGTTCAGTAATCATTTTGGATCGTTTGGGATTCGTTGTGGACTCCCTTGAACCCCTAATTTATTTCTCAGTTGCATTATGTATTTGTAAAACGACCTTCTCTCCTGCCCCGTCACCAGATCAGGGTCAGAGTCCTGCAGGAAAAGCCGTGTACCCCGGAGGACCTGGCACCAAGATCACCTCCGTCTCCACCGGCAACCTGTGTGCAGACGTAAGTAACGGCAGGATTGAAGCCTGGTGGCGTCTTTATGTGGAATGTGCCACCAGACTGGATGAGACTGAAGGACACAGAGTATCTAGACCAGAGATGTGGAAATAATTTTCCTGACACTGTGTTGTCTGTTTAGTATTGGGAAGGCGTCTAAAATATTTTCTTTCCACGCTGTTTTTTTCAGGATGAGCCCTCCCCTCCGCGTCCAGAGGCGTACCCCATCCCCACCCAGACCTACCCCAGGGAGTACTTCACCATCCCGGCCTCAAAGAGTCAGGATCGGGTGGTTGGCCCTGGGCAGGGGCCCTCGCAGCACTGGCAGGGCATGGAGGACAGAGAACGCCTCCCTGTGGTGGAGAACATCCACAACAACAGCATGCAGGTAGAGCAGCTTCAGACACCAACTCTATTATCAAAAAATACCTAAAATAGCTTCATTAAACTTTATTTTTCAACTTTTTTGCTTCATATGTTGTGTACGTCAGTAGATGTTTGTTGTTTGTTTCGTTTTCCCCCTGCAAAGTTGTGGAAATCACATGTAATGAACAGAAAAACCTAACAAAATGGTCTTGAAGGTCAGGGAATGGTTGAATCCCACCGCCTTTTCTTTCATCTCATTTCCTGCCTCCCTTTTCTCGTCTCTTACTTTCGTTTTTTCATCTCTTCCCAGCGGATTAACCACTCTCAGGAGGAGTTGTACCCTCCACCAGGAGCTCTGAGGCCAGATGAACGGATGCAGCAGCACTACCAGCAGGAGTACCAGCACCGGGACCTGGACTACCAACACAGAGATCTGGACTACCAGAGAGGTCCACCAGGAGGTGAGAAGAAAATGAAAACAGAGACCTCGGATGACAAAAAGAGGACTGTAGCACCTGATGATGTATCAGCTGCCGGATTATATAACAGTTTAGTGGGTTTTCAGCATCCAAATGTTCCCAATAAATGTAATTACATTTTATATTAATGTTCACAATTATATAACAAAAAAACTGATCACAATATTTTTTTACTAAGAATGACGAATGAAAATGACAAAATGTGGGTCACTTGTAATTCATTTTGTTCGATCAGATGACCTTTCAGATTGACGAACACAAGTCAGACTACGTAAAGCTTTTATCTCTTGACTATTTTTTCTCTCTCATCTCTCTAATTAAAACGCTACATGGAAACTTTGAGTGCTAAAAATATTACTTTCAACCTGCTGTCTCCCTTCATCATGGACCCCAGCCCCATTTGTGACCACAGTACATTTTTGTTATCCCACATAAATCTTCTATCTGCACAGAATGTCAAATGTATACCTGAGACCAAACTAGCGTTTGAATCCAAAGTTCTCTCTCCGTCTTTTCTCGAATGCATGTTAAGACACAGTGATGCAGAGGAGCCGCAATCTGTGGAAACGTTGTGTTTTAACTATTTTAGACGGGATCACAATCATTTTAATGATATGATACGTTGATGATATGAGTGCTTAGGTCACAAATAAGGCAACAGACCCGACGAACAGAGATGTTGGAAGAATTGACCTTCGACATTCTCTCTGACCGCTGACTGTGTTTGTGTGTCTGCAGGTGTCGGAGGTCCTGACCACTGGACCCAACAGCCGCAGGTGTCCTCTTCTTTGGAGTCATCCACGTCCAGCCAGGAGCATCTCAACTTCTCAGCCTCCTCCTCCTCCTCTAACAAGACCCAGAACCAGAAGACCGGGCCAGGTCGATGGAAGACGCCCAACGCCCCTCATGCTGCGCCGCCACATTCGGCCCAGACGCCTTCCCGCTCTGATCTGCCCCCTCCTCCGCCCCCACCACCGGCCACTTACCCCGACGCCTACGACCCCTATGAACCCCAGCCTGAGCTCCCGCTCCCACCGCCTCCCGCTGCCGTCACGCCCGTAACAGCCCAGCAGGCTGCGGACCGCAAGAAACGCGAGGAGCAGCAACGCTGGTATGAGAAGGAGAAAGCTCGGCTGGAGGAAGAGAGGTGAGGTTTCTTTCATTTTTTATTACTAGGTTGAAAAAGGAACGTTTAATTTAACCCTAGGATTTTAACAAAAGAACAAAAAAAGTGAAAGAAAGATGGCTAAACAGGCACAACAAAGATATAAAGGTTTTCCACTCGCTAAAATTGATGGTATTGAAAAAAATGAGTGCTAAAAATAATGGCGATTTCCAGGGAGAGGAAGAGGAGAGAGCAAGAGAGGAAGCTGGGTCAGATCCGGGCCAACCCCGTCATGCCCGTCCAACCTCACAACAACGGAGGATCCATGCCTCCTCCTCACCACCAGCCCCCTCTGCCCTCTGTGGCCCCGCCCCAGCCCTACCTCCCCCCTCAGCCCCAACCTCCCCCATCTAGACCGGAGAAGTTGTCCAGCCTGCCTCGATCAGCTGTTCCTCCCCCTGCCAGTGTCTCCAACCCCGGTAACACGCTTAAATCGCATTCTTACATTTAACGTGTTGTGTTTTTACATGCAAACATATTTAAATAATAAATAAAATGTGCTTGTAGGAATGGACACGGTAATCAGGGACCTGTTACCGCAGCAACAGCCGCGGACCATCGAGAGGCGAGACCTGCAGTACATCACCATCAGTAAGGAGGAGCTGACGTCCAGCGACAGTCTGTCTCCAGACCCCTGGAAACGGGACGCCCGTGAAAAAGCTGAGAAACAGCAGCAGCTTCACATCGTCGACCTGCTGGACAAAGAGATCCAGGAGCTCCAGGTAGGACACAATTTAGGCAAACACTTAGCGATGGATTTACTCGTGCAGCCATATCCAGTTTCTGAGAGTACTTTTGTGTTCCAGTCGAAGCCGGAGCGAACGGCGGAGGAAAGCGACCGCTTGAGGAAGCTGATGCTGGAGTGGCAGTTCCAGAAGCGACTGCAGGAGTCCAAGCACAGTGACGAGGACGAGGAGGAGGAGGATGACGAGGATGTGGACACCATGATGATCATGCAGAGGCTAGAGGCCGAGAAGAGAGCCAGGGTGAGACCCAGGGTGGGGGTGTTGGTGGTGGTGATGGCGGGATGAGAAAGGATAGAAAGACTGGAAGACAGTAGTTGGCAAGGTTGAAAGAAAGAAAGAAAGAAAGAGAGAGAAGACAGAGTATGAAGCAACTTAAAATAAAGGAAAGACGAGGAGAGATGAGGATAAAAGAAGAAGAAGAAGAAGGGTAAACTTTACAGGAACTCCTGGAGGAAGTAGTAGATCTTAAAAAAAAGGAGAAGCACAGAAAATCGTATTATGTGCAAAGGCTGTTTTGGTAGAAATTCTGACTTCACGTTATAAAATGTCCATCAACTCACAGTTCAGAAACAAATCTGTAGTTCAGCACACAAGGAAGGGCGAGTCACAGGAAAACAGGGTGTTTGAGGGGGAAACAGAGCCGTCTTTCAAACGCTAGGAGGTGGAAATGGATTCCTCTGTGGCTCCCACTATGAATGTCCTGCAATGTGCATCTGCAACATGCTTCTGTCATCGCTTTGCCATGCTGAGCTGCTTAAATCTGATTGGCTGGAGGGGTGGGAAGGGGTGGGAGGGTGCAGGCAGGCAGGCGAGGGTGTTGTTAATGCTGCATTCACATCATATGGATATAACTGTGAAGCAACACGTACTTTCGGGTGAAGACATCATGATTTATAGCAAACATCTGCTGTGAAAAAGACACACCAACTTGTGTCATAACTAGTTTAAAGTTAACTTTTCTTTTTCATCTTTCCCATATAATGCAAATGCAGCGTGCAAGAAAGAACCATGACCGTCCCATTTCAACAAGATCCTTAATGGATTTTTGTTGACCTGATTATATGATTGTTAATAGATATTCCAAAGGTATAATTACATCCCATCTTTATTTATACTGTATTACACTAACACTGATGTGAAGGAGCTGAAGCCAGAGCATCTCTCTACATATGCTGATGATGCTGTGGTTTTCACGGGTATCTTCACGGTAGCCTATTGTCAAATGTCCAAAAAATAGATTCAGGTAAATTCCCTCTGCTTCCTGAGATTCCTGAGAGGTTAATTCTTGTGTAGCATTATTATTATTTTCTGAGTCTCTCTGTGGTGAATGTGGGCCGGTCTGTACGGCTGGAAAGGGTCGAGACTGCGAGGCTGCAGCTGAGTGCGTGATTTTATATCGTTTGATTTACAGTTTGCCGTGAAAATGAAACATGAAAATGACGGATCTGATGAGAAGGTCAAGTTCATTTTTAGTATTTAGCCCCAAATCACAGCTCTGTTGCAGAGGGCTTAAATATCAGAGGCCTTGTTGTTTCACGTGCTTGGATTCATACAAACTTGAATAACTTTAGTTTATATTGTGCTTAGGTGGCCTTTTTTCTGAATAAATTTGTGTTTCATCAAGTCCCTATAAACTGATAGAAGTGAGGGTTAAAAAAAGGGTCCATCATTATGAAAAGAGAAGATATATCTATATACAGATATATGATATCTATAGCATTTGTAGCACAAACAAGTACAACAAAGGCAAAATATGAACAATAAAGATTATCAGTAAGGCGCGAAAACGTACACATAGTCAGAATGACACTAAATTTTGAAATAATATTGTAGAAAGAAAGTAAATAGGGACGTTGTGGATAAAAATAAGCTGCCAACTTGACATAATGAAAAAAAAAAGTCTGATTAATTGATTTTATGAATCCAAAAAGCTTATTTCCACTGTGGTTCTCACACAAACACACATCCACCACATGATAAAGCGTGCACACAATAATCCTATAAATAGCAGGCAGCGGAGGACCTTTGTCAATGTGCTCTCTTCTTGGTCCTAAAAAGGTTTAAAAATGTAATATGCTACATAGTAATTTATAACCATTTTTTTTTTAAATTCTCGGATGCAGACTCGTGTGAAGATTATTCCACCGCTTAAAAAATGGCGTTTAAATTGGCTATTAAATCGAAAAAGTATGAACATCTTGTAATGTAGCTGTGATTTTCTCCAAGTTACAATTTTTGTATTAAAATGACTTTTTTACGTTTATGTATATAATCCAAAAGTTAAAATATAATTAACCCAAAACAATTAAAATAAGTAATGAGTTATATTTTAAAAACTGGTTAAGTGGATTTGGATGGTGGTGGATTTAGGAGCTCTGTAATAGCCACTAGTGCAGGAACAACGTTTTCACTTTACTGTATGTCCTTCCTTCCCTTCTTTAATTTCTATTACTCCTCAGTTCCTCTTCTAACTTTAGATATATCTCCTCCACGCCTTCCTTTTTCAGTATTTCGGTATTTTCCTTTTCCTCCCTCCCTCCCTATCTGCCCCCTCTCTCACACTCTTATTGTCTTCTTCTTCTTCAGCAGCAGAATGCTGTCCCAGCTATCTCTGTTCTAGACTTGGTATGTTCTTCCTGTTAATGACGCGTATCCTCTCCCCCTGCCCCTTACATCACTTCCTGTTTTCTGTCTGGGCTGCCCACCTGCCCGTGTTTCCTTTCTGTCTCTCCCCACCCATCTGGACTTACTGTCGTTGTGTCATTGGGGGGAGGGGTTGGAGGCAGGGCGTGTGCCATGATTAGCTAAAGAGCAGTCGGTCATGGAGAAGGCCGTCCTGGGACACTTGATGTTGTCTGGCTGCGGGGGAAGCTGTCCATCTCTTTGTCCACTCAAAACAACTGCTGGGGGTGGGGGTGGTGGTGGGGGGTGCTTCCAAAATCATAAACCCAAAGCTTGACAGGCTTCTAGAGTAGCAGAGCGGAGGCTGTTGTGGTTCTTGTCAGCAGTGAGGTTTTGAGTGCATATGGAGGTGGCGCCTGCATGGCTGAATGCATCACAGCGGGGCGTCCAGGTGGAGGTCAGTGCATGATGGTCCTGAGAGCCCCCGGCGCTGCCTGTGTAGGGCCGTGATGATGTTGTGGTGTCCATCCATCTGTCTGTCTGTCCGTCTGTCTGTGACCAGCTGAGCCTCTTTACGTTCTTTCTTTAAAGGGTCTGTTCAACCAAAACGAAAACATTGATTTTCTCACTTAGTTCTTGTGTTCTCCGTTTGAGCAAAACAAAGGAAGGAATAATAGTTCTCTTGATATTAAATCTCTTGACCTCCTTTGGGTGCTTCCTTCTTAGTTTTCTTTTTTATAAAACAATTAAGAAAAATAGTTATATATTTTATATAATAATAATAATAATGATGAAAAAAGAATAATAATGAAAATAATTGGGAATATTATAATGATAATTAATATAAAATGACTTGATAATGAAGTAAAATGAACTAAAACAAAAAATAACGAGCAAAAAGGGGAAACATTTAAATAAAATGAAAATATTCATAAAAAACTAAGTCTAAATAAAACAATATAAATATACAATACCAAATACTAGTCAGAAATGAATAGAAAATAATAAAAAAAAATTACATGTCAAAAATAAATAAAAAAGAATAAAAACAAAACATTACGATATACATAATTTATTATGAGATTATATAATCCATTCAAATATTCAAACAACATCTAAGCATGGAATAATACACACAACAACACCACCAGTGTACTATATTATAAAAATATATGATATATCCTAAATAGATAAGTGTCAAAATGTGTTTTTAAGTTTGGTTGAACTGACGCTTTAACACCATCCAGCCCAGAGAAAGGGTCTGTTTGATTTGTGTGTCAGCGTATCCCACTGGGCTTGTGTTGGGATGGTTCTCACAACATTTCTGCAGCAGCTCTCTAAGACTTACAGCTACTTCAGGTACGCTTGATTTATTCTTCCGCATCTGCTCAGCGTTAATATTTAAATGTAAACAAAATCAAACACACCTCAAGTAGCTGAAAGAGGGGCTGTCTTTTGTTTCTGCTCTGTTTTTGTTGCATGTTGTTGTTGGTGTTTGCATGTTGAGCTGCGTGCGTGTGTGTGTGTGCGCGTGTGTGTGTGTTTGCAGTGCATACGGCACCTCCCCTCTGGAGCAGTCCTGTCAGACAAATCCATTCCTCACATTACACACACACACACACACACACACACACACACACACACACACACACACACACACACACACAACATGTCGGTGTACATTAGTGTCCACACAGTTAAACAGACCCATTAGATGTGCGAATATTTATATGATACATGATTCATGTTGTACTAATTGTTTTCTTGTTTGCATGCGTGTCTTTTGGCATGTTGTTCTGTGTGTGTGTGTGTGTGTGTGTGTGTGTGTGTGTGTGTGTGTGTGTGTGTTTGTTTGCGTGTGTTCAGTTGCAGGACGAAGAGCGACGGCGCAAGCAGCAACTGGAGGAGATTCGTAAGCGGGAAGCCGAGGAGCGAGCAAAGCAGGAGGAGGAGAGGAGGTGGAGGGAGGAGGCCAAACGAGAGGCCGGGGAGAAGGTCGGTCGGTCTGTCTGTGAACCATAGTGAGGAGTTAATGACCGTTAAAGACTGTAGGATGTTCAGGATGGTTTTGTTATGATACTGTAGGTGAGATGATCAATATCATACGACAGGTCAGGTCAGAAATCTGTCACAGAGTCTTTATATCCGTCACTATCTTTATAATAGTCTCTCTTCGTTTGTTTCCTTTTTGTCAGGCAGTTGAACACTTTTAGATAACAGTTTAGATAACTGTGCGACGTTAAAATAAGCAGGAAAATGCATTTAAAGGATTAAATCTGGGAGAATCTGTTTATTAGCCCACAACTTTCCCACTTAGGTTTAAATATACTGAGGAATTGTAATGAAAACAAAGTGCACATTTGTATAAAATCCTAAATTACAACCTCACCTTTATTATGTCAGAGGTAAATGACGTTTACTTGCTCTTATCGGCCCGACCACAGGATGGACAGTGACTTCAGAAAGTTTTCACTTGGTGCACACCTGGCGTTATACGTTTCATTTTAAACTGGTTAAATGTACTTTTGTTTGGCGATTCATTTTGCACACATTAACCTACGCTCCGGAGCTTAATTTACGCAAGACGGATTGAAAATTTTGCTTTGTCGTCGCTTCTTATTGAGTGCAGAATAATTGAATCCATCTTAAAGTAAATGTGTCTCAAAGGGTCCTCAGCGAATTTGACAAGGCTACGTGTTCCTATAATGTGTGTTAGGGAGTAGAAATGACTTTATTTTGTGCTTTGGAGGTTTCAAATGACCAGTCGTCTGATCTGGTGTCCACCTGCTCATCTCTGTCTTCTGTGTGCGATCAAAAAGTGTTTTTTTTTTTTATCATTGTGTCCACTGACTTCACCATGATGCCATTATCCTGGTGCATTTGTCCTGTGAACTGTTACACCACTGATCACACCACTGGTTGTTGAGAAACCTCAAAAACATGTTTTAAATGTTAATATTGCTCCTTTGTGTATCTCTATTAGGACTTTTTTCCTGACTTTTTGAGGTTAAAAAAGTAGTTGTGAAAAAATGTTGTTTTTGACAGTTAATCTGTTTGTTTTATTGTTAAAAAAAAAAAAAGGGAAAAAAATGTCCAGTTGCATGTCCTCATCTTGTGCACCCTCCCCTCCCCACCCTGATGTGACGTGTTGCTGTGTCATGTTATGTGCTCCCACCCACCTCGAGCATGGGACTCCCATCGTGTTGTCGTTGTTGTCGGTGTGTGTCAGGAAGTTTAGTTATTTCAGTTGTTTTTTGGGGGGAAGTGGTTTTTAATTTTGTAAGTTTATTTAATTTTTTTTTTGTTACCATTTCCATCCAGCATCGCTTCAGAAATTATGTTTAGGGAATGCCGCCCACCCTCCCACTTCTCCCCCAAAGAAACCATATGTTTTATATTCAGTTCACACACACACACACACACACACACACACACATACACACACACAGAAATCTTTACCCACCCATGTGCTTCATTCCCGCCCTCAGCCATCCATACTGTACATACTCAGAAACCCACTCATTCAAACCCACACACCCACTAATCCCTCCCAGTTTCTTCAGATTCCAACTGGGCTGGTTCCTCCGTGATTTTGTTTTCTTTCTTCTCGACTACATTAAACGGACCAAACATAATCTGACATCAGAAGCAGCGTCGACACTAGGCACATGTGACCCGGAGCAGCTGGTCGAGCTCCAAAACCAAAACAGAAATCTAAACACATTCCTGCAGCGTAGATTCGTGTGCAGACATTTTTCCCTGAAGTGTAGAGAGCTCAGCTCGGTGGAGAGAGAGAGAGAGAGAGAGAGAGAGAGAGAGACAGACAGACAGACAGGGTGGGCTTGAATTAAAAACACCTACCCACAAACCATATAGTGTAAACTGAGGTTACACGTATGGACACATAGTTTGTGCACACATGCATTCACTCCTGCAGGGTTGAGGGAGAGGGGAGATGGTGGTGGACTGGGTGGTCCAAGAAGCAGGATTACAGTTTATAGGTAGTGTGGACCAGTTAGAACAGGTTCTTGTTCCAGCATCAGGTCAGATTAAACCAGTCAGAGTAGTTTTTTTTTCAGAGGTTTTTTTGGTCTGATTGAGTGACTGTATACTTGCTCATACTTATTCATGTTAGACTTTGTCAGAGATGGAACGATAAAGTCTTGGCCTTAAGTCCTCCGTCGTCCCCGGTGTGTTTAGACAAGAGCAGGGTCAAGTGATAGGCCGCCATTGCTGACCTGTTAAATACAACGGTTATTCAACTCGTGGTCAACCTCACGTGTGGCGAGTTGCCAGTTCTGATTTCCAGGTTAAGGGAATGCACCTTTTTTTATATATATATATATGTATAAATGATTAATTTAATTAAAAGTTTGTCTGAATAAATAATCTACAGATAAATATGCAGTTATTACTGGAAGACACATCGAAATAAAGCAAGGGAAGTCATCTCCATTACGATGGACTTTATAAATGAGGCCCCTGATCTTCAGTTATGTTCAGTTTTGTCAGATCCGCAGTGGAGTTTGGCCCAGACTGGTGTGGTCTTACCCAGACTGGTGTGGTCTTACCCAGACTGGTGTGGTCTTACCCAGACTGGTGGAGTTTTGCCCAGACAGGAGGAGTTTTGCCCAGACAGGAGGAGTTTTGCCCAGACAGGTGGAGTTTGGCCCAGACAGGTGGAGTTTGGCCCAGACAGGTGTGGTTTTACCCAGACAGGTGTAGTGTTGCCCAGACATGTGTGGTTTGGTGGTGGAGGTTGGTAGTGGAGCTTTCTGTCTAGTTTTATATCTCTGTAGCTGATTAGCCAGTGAGTGTCCATTGCTGAGGTGAGAGCCAATGAGAGTGGAGCTTACTAACAGGTTGTCCCTCCCTTAGAGGAGACAGGAGGAGGAGTACTACACTCGCCTGGAGGCTGAGCGGCGCCGGCAGCACGAGGAGGCCGAGAGAAAGCTGCTGACGCCTGACGAGCCGGCCGGTCTGTATCGGCCCCCGCTGCCCCGGGAATACCAACCCCCCGCCCCCCACAACCCAACTAACACCCCCCCGCCCCCCCCACAGAGAAACACCTCCTACCTCAAAACCCAGGTCGCCTCCCCCGACACGCTCTACACCGCCAAGTTTGTCTCCTACGCGGGCGATGAGGAAGACGAGGAGGAAGCCACCAGAGCAGGGAGTGGCGGCGGCGGCTTTCAATCAGGTCAGGTGAAGCTGTCGGCGACCAGGAAGTCGTATGGCGACCTCCCGGCCTCCGCCTCGCCAAATCACAGCAGGCCTCAGCCGCCGCCCACTGCGCGCAAACCCCGCCCTCTTTCCGACGGGATCTTCCTGTCTGCCTCGTTCCAGCCGCCAGTCAACAACTCCAACAGTACAGGTCCCCCCCTTCCTGCCAAACCCAGCTCCATCCCCCCGGGAGGCTTTAAAGGTAGACCCAGAGAGCGGAGAGAGGAGTCAGGCTCGCCACAGCGCCCTCCACAGCTCCCGTACCTCCCTCTCATTCACTCATCTCTTCATTTTCTACCCACTCCTTCATAGTTTAGTGCTACTTTTGTCTTTATTTTTGACTTTCAGTTATAAAGGTGTTTTCCAGCATCTACTTTTTCCTCCTTTTACATGTTTGTCCAAATTTTATTGTCGTCAATCAGTCCCCGTCCATCACTTTATGTTTTTATATGTGGAAATTTCCCTCCCTCTCTTCCACCGAATCAGATTGTATTTGTATTTTTTATTTCCTCCTGTCCCCACCCACCCCACGGTAATTTTATTCCCCTCCACATCTTCCTCCAATCAAACTCCCCCTCTCCCTCGATCAGCACTAGTGAACAGAAAAAGCAATCGATAATCACGCCACCACTTTTTGCTGCAGATTTGAGACCCATCAGAGCCAATCATAGTACTGTTGGTGTTGTCGCTCGCCGCCTCCTCCTTTGTGTCTGGTTTGTTGCTGCTTTGGGACCTGGGAGGGGGGGTGGGCGCGGTCAGCCGTCAGTGCGCGGCACCGGCCTGCCCCCTTTCTTCCGGCCCCGTGGCTCTGCTTAGCGGTGTTGGCTTTAAAGGGAAGGAGACACAACCATTGGCTTCACACAACCCATCAATCACTCGATTAAAAACAAATAACCAGCTCTCATTTCATAAACATGCATAAATGCACGCAGCAGCAGCAGCAGTGTGTTGGGTAAAAGGCCTCTTCTTTGTCTGTGGATGTTTTTTTTAAAGGTTTAAATGTTCATGTCTGCTCAAACCACAGCGCCCCCTAGTGGCTGCTTCAAATCTAGATTTGAAAGGTTGTCCTCAGGCGACAATTCCCTCCAAAAGAAAGCTATTTATCGAGCAGTCTTTCTTCACATAGATAAAATATGAAGCAGCTGATTTTCTTGGTTTATCCTCGTCAAATGTTATGTCAAGGTCTGTGTCATTGCTTCTCTTTAAACGGTGGAACGCGATATCTAACAGCAGAGGGGTCACGCTGCAGTCAGCTGGCCACCGTCTGAACCTTTTGCTCTGAGGATTTTCCCTCAGACACACTGTCTCTGCTAAACCTTTTTTAAAAAAAATTTCAGCCGTCTTTTTTTTTTTTTAAGGTATGTGCCAAAACATACGTTTTCGATTCAAGTTTGATTTCAGTCGAACTATCAACCTGGCAGAATGACGCCAACAAAGGGTCCCAAGATCAATCTAAGGAGTTGATGGTTAACAGAAGAAAATGAGGCTATTCCTCTTATCTTCACTATTTAATGATTGAATCATTATACGTCTTCAAATTAATCAGACGAGAAAAAAAAAGTCTCTTGGTTGCACTTGTCACAACTGGTAGACAGATACAAGAGGTTGCAAGATATTGCCAAGAGGCCATGACATTGCTCTTAGGGGTAGTGTAAATAATTAAAGGAAGTAAAAAAAATTGGGTTTTTTTTGCAGTTTTACAAGCCTTTTATTATATAGGACAGACAGGAAATGGGGTGAGAGAGAGGGGGAGACATGCAGCAGAGGGCTGCAGGTCGGAGTTGAACCCGCGGTCGTTCACTCTGAGCAGAGCTTCGTGAAGCTGTTCGTACATCCACAGACAAACGGAGCTACGGATGCAGCAGTGTCATCTCGAGCAGGAAACGGCTGCCTGCACCTTCAAAATAAAACGTCCTCCACCTCCTGCTGCTTATTGAACTGAACTAAAAACACATCATGGAAAACTTTGTGTTGCATTTTCACTCAAATCAGAAGAAAACATCCCCACTAATGTCCCACTACCTACCCCACCCACTCCCCCAACCACTCCCCTACTCCCACCTCCCTCACCATTATAAATCTGCATGTCTCACTTCCATCACACCCAACACACACACACACACACATCATAAACACACAACACTGCACTCTGGCTGCAGCAGCTCACCCCCAGTAACCGGCTTGGTGTCTATTGCTTTTTACTGCCTGTACGTAGCTTACACCAGGCTGCTGTCTTTGTTTATGTCTTTTTAGTCCCCACTTTGCCTGTCTCTGGCCTGTGCCTTAATCATCCCTCCTCCAACAATTTGACCCCTCTTCTGTGCTTTTGTTGTCTGCCTGTTTGGCTCCGTCAGCTGATCCAGCTTGTCCTTCATTTCGCCTTTCAGTCTGTGTCTCTGCTGTCTAACGCTGCAGCTTTTACTAAACCTGACTACAACTCCCACAGGGCATTGCAGCAGGTTCAGGTGACCCAACGGCACCTGAGTCTCTGGCTTCCCTTGACATATGAATCTGCAAAAAAGTATTAATATATGAGTGTGATTTGATAAGCTGGCAGCTCCAAAAGCTTTGACTTTAACGAAAAACGGCCTCTTCTCGGAAATATTTCTGCGATCAGAATAAAAACCACAAGAACAAACAATACTGACGGCAGAAGGTGCACGAACTGGAGAACGCTACAAAGGAAGAACAAATTCAGCTCATTTCCCAGAGACGGGTGTTTTAACCAAAACTCTGTTGGTAGAGAAAAACAAAAAGGTTTTTTTAGACTCCACTGTTCTCCAGGCTAACCCACCCAGAGTCATAGAAAAACATTCACAACCTTTTGAGAACCCTTGAAAAAAGCCAGCGGATGACTTATTTTGTGAATCTGGAGATTTTTTTCACTCGTATTGCCAGAAGTATAATTTTCCATCTCCTTTGGCTCCACAGAGGAATGTTACTGGCCTTGAACGAGGGTTTGTTTCTCCGTGGTTACTTTGTTCTCTGCCAGTTTGTGTTTATGTGGTTTTGGGGGCTGAAGCAGGACCCGGTTTGATCCCTGTCCCAAACTACACTTCAGACCTCTCTGTTTTTTTGCGCTATAAAAGTAAAAGAAAAGTGCTTTGGAGCTGCCAGCTGGATGATCCCATCTGGGTTCACACCCTGTCACTGTGTCTGCATCTGAACCTCCATTTCATCCAGAACACCAAACATGCATTTGGACGCTCTAGGTGTGTTTTTTTTCAAAATACAACCGAGTAGAGTTGGGATGTTTTATGTCTAAAGTCGCTACCCGCAGTCAGGTGGCCGGGTTCAGCCCACTGTTGTTAATAATCAGCACAACAATAGAGACTGTGCCCTGAACAGAGTCTGCAGGGTTTTATTCTCTCAACAAATCCCATGGAAATACCAAAACCCAAAATGTTGTCAGATCAAGCAACAAAGGCTCTATAGACCTCCATGTTGAAATGTCCAACTTTACAACAGAAATAATCATGTTTACATTCCGCTACAAAAAATGCGGGTGCATTTTTATATAAATCCCCCGTTGAAATGATTTAAAGGCTTAAAGTTCTGCATAATTAAGGATGTGGTCGTCCATATTTGATACAGTCTATGGTCAGTTCCTCCCTCAGTGCAGTCCGACTTCCTCATCCTGTCCTGTAGCACGCAGTCCCAGTCGCATTGGTTCAATGTGAGGATGTAAATCTGTAAAAGCAGCTCACAAATGTATGCTTTGATTAAAAAAAAAAGGTTTAGTGTTTCCTTCAACAGCTGGTAGCTTAGTAGCTTTAGGTCTAGTGGCCACACTCGGTACTGCAGGATCAGGTGACGCACATTGGCCCCTAAAATACTTTCTTCCATAAACAATAGTGAATGTGTTTTTCTGTAAATGCTCAAGGAAACCAAAGTGTGTCCATCTCGAAACACAGTGTCGAGCTTTCTTGTTACAGCCTGTTATTATCATTTATAGGATTGTTTCATTGTAGGTTCTGGTCTTTTCATGGGATTTATTGAGAATAAGAGAAACGTAGACTATCACCAGACTGACATAAGCTTGAATCAGCAGGAGTACATTTTTCTTTCCTGCTGCAGTATTTGTGTATAAAGGAACCTGCCGCTCCTGTCTGCGTCTCGCTTTATGCCGGACGTCGCCAGGGGCTTTTGGAAAAAGACACAGGGACACATGAGCCAACAGATTAACGTCTCCCTCGGGGTCAAAGGTCGGCGTCACCCTCCTCGTGTTAGATCCACAGGGCTTTAAACGAGCCCAGGATGTCATATGTTACAAATGTAATCCAAATATTCTGTCAGTCCTACTGTAACGGCTCAATATTGGAGCTAAATGACAAAAAACGTAGATGATTCTGGACAAACGGGGCTCCGGATCATTGGCGGTCGGACATGTTTGACGGTGACCTCGGCCTTGGACCCCACAGACACTTCCACAGACCATTTTCGTTGCTTTGGAATGGCCCTTTAACAGCTTTTTAACGCTCTCTTTCTCTTTTCTCGGCTCGCTGCTCTACTTTTAATGAGACTGTTTCTGCCTTAACGCTTCTCCAGAACCCCTTCCCCTCTCTTCCTTCCTCCTGCTCAGGCTGGTCTGTGGGAAATGAAATGATGTCGACTAGAGAAGCTGCTGGTTACTGGCCACCAGGGTCTCGATTATTTGTATTATGGGAAAACATGTCATTTTTCTCTGATTAAAACGCACAAACGCCCGTAATTCCCACTGAAGTATCGGAGTATGGGGAGACGAGTAACAGAGACTTTGACAGCTGTCAGCCAGCAGCTTCTGTATCAGATGTTTTCTGATTTAAATTGCAACGTGAACGATGCTGACTGTTGTCTCACTGCTCTGTCTGTCCTTCTGTCTGTCTGTCTGTCTGCTGTGTGACTCCTGAACCCCGGACAGGATTTAACTCGTACACTGGAAACTCAGCAGGAGTTGTAGGATTGGGAGAAGTCTACAACGACCCGCGAGACAAATGGGCGAAGAGGTGAGAGAAGTAATGTGTTACTGTGATAAGGAACTTTGTAATTTCTGCTTTGAAATGCTGCCATGGTAACGGGCCTCTAGCTTTCATAGCAGTTTGTTTTTATCTGAGCTGGGACCAAGAATGTGTAGGGATGGTTTCATCAGAAATGCTTCATATCCTTATTGAAGCTCCTTATGTGTTTGGTTTGGTATCGATACTCTTAGTACTTAGTCATCTCATGACTAAGAAAAGTATTTTTTATTTTTAATATAAAGAATAAAATAATTTAAAAAATATATATGTAAATATATATCTATATTCACTCATGTACATAAATAAAAATGTATACATAATAAAATAATTATTTTATTCACATGACTAAAAAAATAAGCACATATATAAATTTGAATATATACATTTATTTTTATTTATATTTTTTTATTCTTAAAGAAAACATTCTAAGTCGTAGCTAAAATTATATTTATATTATAATAAGGACTAAAATTATATTTATTGTAAAAGAATATAACTAAATGTAGTTTACAACAGCAAAGTCACTTTATAAACTTAATAATAATATCTCACTGGAAACTAAAATGTAAATAAAATAAATCATATTTTTCCTCCTTCCTCTAGTGAGGATGACGTCATTGACGTGCATATTAATTAGCTGTGTGCTGGTTTGTCTGATAAGAATTTGCCACATTTTTCGGCACGTGACGAGCTAAGAAACAGACTAGAGACAGACAGTATTGGCTTTTTACTCGCTGCGTTTTATTTCAGTTAATTACATTAACGAGTCGTAGCCCAGATACTTAACGCCTGACGCATGGCGGAGATGATAACAACGATGTAACGAGCCTACAACCTGCTTTGTGTGTGTGTTGCAGTCAGGAGCAGGAAAACTCGATCCCCGGCGGCAATCCTGAGAGTCTGACCTTCAAGGAGCGCCAGCGTCTCTTCTCTCAGGGGAAGGAGGTTTCCAACAAGGTCAAGGCTTCACGCAAACTCATGGAGCTGGAGAACGAGCTCAACACCAAGTAGTAGACCCCCCCGACCCCTTTTTTTTAACCTCCCAGCGCCACCTTTACAGTCACCACCACGGCAACGTTAAGGTGCTCCTGGGACCAAAACCAGGTGTGGAGCGGAGCCGGCGCTCGCTTCCCCACCGCTGACCGTCTCCTCCTGTTTTGTGTTGTCCCCCGTCCCCTTTATTTTTTATTTGAATCATTGAATAACTGGACAATTCACTTTTTTTGACGTAGCGATACCGTTGCAATAGGAGAGACATTTCTTGCTTAAAATTCTTCCTCCCTTCGTTAAGGTCCGTCAAAGATATATAATGATAAAGCACTGTAAAAAAGTTTTAATTGTATCTAGTGAGCATTTGAGAATCACTCGACAAAGGGGGATATATTTTTGTTTATAAAATGGTTCACGGGGCGAGGGGGTTAGAGAAAGGTTTATTCTCATTTTAGTTTTGTTTTTTTTAAATAGCTTGCTGAAATATGAACAATTTTACGGTGTTTATTTGAATGCTCTTTTTTTTGGCATCATGTTGTTTTCACACTTTTAAATTGCCAGCAGAAATGCCCGCGGTTGAGCTCCAGACCAATCTTTTATTTCCTTGTTTTTTTTTTTTAAAAATAACCAATTCTCAGTGAGTGGAAACACTGTTATTTCATTCCGTAGCAAGAAAGCATGGGAATTTTTTTTTGTATGAGATAAACTCTGAAAGGTTCTCCAGAGGAGGGCCGTACAGTCCGGAGAAAGGATCTTTAAGTGCACAACATTACTGTAAATATTTGGGTCCACAACTGTCTCACTCTTTTACTACTGTAGAAACCTGCCAGGCTACTAAAAAACTGCAACACTAATGTGATTACACAGCATTTTTGGTGACCGAAGACCCAACAGGAAGTACTGATACAACTGGACGGTCTCCCTGTTGCTCCTCACTGTCGGTGGAGTTCAATTTTTAAATGTTTGGCCCCAATCTGAGGTTATTTTAAATCTAATATTATTCTTTTATTTTGCAGCGTTGTGTGAGATTAATTTGATTTGATTGTACCAGAAAATTCAAGCCGGAAAAAAGGATTTCTTTCACTCACGACGTGATTTAATGTCACACTCTTACTCTTCTAAGTCTGTGTTTGCTTTACAGATATTTATTTCAAAACTTTGTGGTAAACAAACAACATACTTGCACAAAAACGTGTTTTTAATATTAACTATGTATCTGCAAACTGTTCTGAGGATTGGATTTACATTTTGGACCTCTCGTACTGTGGTAATAATCTGTGTTTTTCTGCAATAGAGACAGAAAAGTGTTCTGTTTTTACACCAGCTGTATTTCGGGGAGATCCAGACGTTGTCTTTGTTGTGTGTGTATATGTATATATATATATATATATATATATATATATATATATATATACGTATATACATATACACACACACACACACAGTTACCATAATCACTTTCACCAACACTGCTGAATGCACTACAAACTCCCATTGTCTCCCCCAAGTTTTAAAGGAAAAAGATTAAAAACAATAGTTGTGTTTCAAAGGTATCTCTGTTCTGCAGTTCTGTGTGTGTGGGTTTATTTAATTCTTCTCTCCAGGAGCCTCCACTAATGATGAGATAAGATGCTGTTATAACAACTGACCTATAAAAAACACTACAGACTACACCGTCTCCTCTGCCCCACAACAACTACAACAACAACAACAACTACTCCTTCTTTTAGGTTTCAAAATGAACTGAATCATTTAAATGGTTTCATGTTTAGCCTTTTGTAAATCATTAATAAATACAGATTTTTCAAAAGTGCAGGCTGAAAGTGTGGTCCTTTCTCATCTGATAGCTGATTTCTTTACATGTTAGTTATATTTCTACTTTATTATACGTAACACCACTGCAACCATACTTCTGTTGGTTAACTTTTCAGATTAAACTTTTATATACCGAATACTTAAGTGACTGCAACAAAGTAGCACTTAACATGTAAATGCATCAATAATCAAACACCAATACGGACCATTTTTAGAGACTCATTTTGAGACTGCGGGTTTTGTAGCCAATACTTTTATAATATCTTGAATGCAGTACTTTAAATTGTAATTAAGTACTTTTATAGAGCAATTTTGTCTCTTGAAGTAAAAGTAACAGTTTTTTGTTAACTGTTTACTTTGTTTTAAAGGTTTACATTGTACATTATTTGTAACTGTTCCCTTGGTTTGCTGTCAACTTTTATTTAAAGTTAATTTAGTGTCTTTTGTGACAATTTATTGTACTTTCTTGGCAAAGTCTTTGGTAATGTTAACATGTCAATATTTGTATTTATTTATTTATTTTAAACAAAGACCTCTTGACCGGGAAGTAAACAGCAAGATGTGATTTTTAAATACGTTACATAATGTTTCAAAGTCGTAACGTCAACGTTCGTCTAACCATGGACAGAAAAAAGGACTGAACTTGAATTCAGCCGCCTGGACACGCGGACCGGTAGAGCAACGGTAACGTGACGTCAACGCGCTCCTACGTCCTCCTCTACGTCGTCGTCTCTGCTGTTTTTAAGTCCGTTCAGCTCTCAGTGCTCTTGTAGCGTCAAACTGACTCTCCGTAGTTTGAAGTTTAGTTTTTCCCGTTTGAACTCTTAATATATCTGTTTTATTTATTTCATGTTCGCGTTCAGCCCTAGCAGAGTCGTGTTTAAGTCACTGCTGATGAAAACCCAACATTTCCTGATTTTGCTGCGTCACAATAAAAGCGTTTCAATAGACTGATTCAGTTTTAAGAACATTTTATTTTATATGTATCCCTGTTTAGTCCGTGTTGTACGTGAATGACGGCCAAAATGCACATGGCTACGATAGAGTCATAGCCGGGGATCGAATTCACAACCTTGTGTTTCCAAAGGACGGCTGCTCTTTTTTTCTGCTAATTACCCAAAGAACGTAAGTCAAATTATTTCAAGAGTCTGTGCACCTATTTGTTCACCACAATGAGATAAGATTTTCAGCCCAAACGAATGCGATCGCTAGATATTTAACAATTTGATTATTATCTACCATTGTAAAATTTCATGTCACACCACAATTACATAAGATTTTCATTTTTCATGAAGTAAATCGTCACCCCCTGTACTGTACTCTAAAGTGGAATTATAATGATAAATTCATCCTTGTCAAAATAAGTCAGGATGGCCGAGCGGTCTAAGGCGCTGCGTTCAGGTCGCAGTCTCCCCTGGAGGCGTGGGTTCGAATCCCACTTCTGACATCATCTTTTTATTGATTGCAAACACAACTAATGCCAGCAGAACAGAGAGATTAGTGCGTTTTATATGTATTTAATTAAATCATATTTGTCGACATGTCTACTCATTACAGTGGTTGCTGTGAATCAGTGTCGATCAGATGAAATGTTGCAAAAAACTGTGTCCAGCACTCACATATAACCTCTCTGACACACTCACACGCAAGAGCTCCCTGAAAAGTGACTGTACGGTTTGAGTGTTAAATCCCAACATTGGCAAGACACTGAACCTGCTACTGTGGCCCGTGTGAGTTGGTGAGTAAAATTATTTGAACACTTCTTTTTAGTGTAGCCCACCGAATTTACATGTTTAGTTTAATTACATTATTTTTAGGTTCATTGATGACTCTAAATTGCCTGTAGGTGTGAATGGTTGTCTGTCTCCGTCTCTATGTGCCCTGTGATAGACTGGCGTCCTGTCCAGGGTGTACCCCGCCTCACGCCCGATGTCAGCTGGGATCGGCTCCGGCCCCCAGCGACCCCGACAGGGACAAGCAGTTGAAAATGAATGAATGAATGTGACTATGTTCTTGTTTAATCACCTTCCATGGTAATATTCTGTAGAATACAAATTTTAAAATAACTGGAAAGTACCCTATGTGCCTTCAAGTTCTTCTTTGCTTCAGACAGTTGGTCTGGATTTATAATCCAATCAGCCACAAAAAGTTGACAGAGGTCTGCACTGCTTTGACAGCCTTTACTGTTCCTCGCACACTCAAACCACCCTGGCTCAACAGCACACTCTAGTGATGAATCGTGAACTGGAATTTCTATTTCATTTCAGGATTTTTCTGACAAGTTATGACAAGTTATTTTCTCCAATGAATTGCCTTTTTGGAAACTTTTTTTTATTACAAAAACTTACCAAACTTCACAAATAATTCAGGAGTGATGATAATATTCAACAGAAGGCACTAATTGCGAAAACGTTTTTTTTTAATCTGGAAAAATTATTTCCTCTCAAAAAGTCATTACAACTCAAAATGAACAAAATGGACGTAACTGAAAAGTAAAATCAAACAAAATGTCTGCTTGGCTACTTTATATTCAGTTCACCTTATTAAAACAAACACTACAGATTTTACTGACTGACAATATTTTTTATGTATATATACACATATATAAAACAAAAATACTCTGAAGAGTTTTAAATAGACATTGCGGAGAAGGCTAAATTTAAATCTTAATAAAGAAAATGAACAGTTCACTAGCTCAGATGACTTGTGCTTTTAGGGACATAATGCTGCTCACTTTTAAATCTTCCAAGGTGCTCAAACTAAGTCAACAGAACAAAATAAATCTGTTTCACCATGAATAAAAACAAGTAACGTAACATAATAACATAAATCAAAGTGCTGAGCCAAAACATCCAACAAGTAGCATCTAACTGGGATTAATTGTATGCAGAGTGACTTGGCACGGCTGTGATGTCATTGCTCATTTTAGAGAGAAGATCCAACCAGACCGCCTTCACATCACAAAACCTGCAACAGGAGAGTTTGATTGGTTTAAAGAAATGCAAACAAGCCACAGCGTTTTTGCCCCTCTATCCCAGAATCAGGGTGTGCAATTAACCAGGAACTACAACAGAAAACAGAAGTATTTGCTACTGGCTATTAGATGGAGTAAACATACTTGTAAATAGAAAAAATAATAATGAATAAAAATGAATCATTCAGAAAAAGAAAAATGTAGACGACACGTATGGAAAAAAATTGATGAATGAGTGATATGATTAGTTTCATATCTACAGGTGGGCTATGTTGCGTTAGTAAGATTGTTTTGATTTGTATATATTAGTATTTTTTATTTTAGAAAGTGAGATAATAGTCTGGAAACAACACAAACATTTTTCCATACTTTCCATACTGCATAGGAACCTGCAGAACGATGAGCCGGTGTAACTATATCAGGATCTACAGCGCTGTGGAGTATGGTCAGGACATACCTGTACATACACTATGACCTATTATATAGGTGTGTGTTAAAATATTTGGAGAATATCCCCGTGTTAAAAAAGTAGTGTATTCATATTACTGCGCTATACATATTTTTCCATATTGCTGCATATTTTCATACTGTTTCCTTACTGTATATTAGAATATTCATATCAAATTGCTCATAATGTTAAAACCATCTTAGCCCAGGGTTTCCTCCAGCGTACTGCAAGCCCAGCGACATGCCATGATCAAAGCATCGGGTTGTTGTTTTTTTTAAATGTGTTATTAGAGTTGTGAACTCGTTTAAGGAATAACAATGCGTAACATTAGCAAGTGTGCGGTCAAGAGAGAGCATGTGTGACGACGAGTATGAAGTCAGTAGAAACATTATGTCCGTGAAAGCAACAGTGCGGTGTGTGTGTAGTTTATTTGTTGGTGATGCAACAACTCCTTGATTGCTACCTGCGGATTAAAGTGAAAGTGGTTAGCGACAACTTCGGCACAGGCTCACTTAAGGTGAACTAACCTTAAAGTGGACCAGCTTTTCTCACTTAAGTGACAAGTAGTTCCCCTGAGTCAATAAACAAAATACTTTCTGATGTGTTTAGAATATTCTCTTACACTGCTTAGATCCAGACACAACAGTGAGTGACATCTTCCCCTTCGCTTCATCAGTAGCCTCAGCAGAGAGATCTGACTTCCTATCAGAGCCTTCATCTTCCTGGTCACACTCTTCTTCACTGTCAGGTCTCTGAGGAGCAGCTTTAACAGGGCTCTGGTTCTGGAACCTGAATAGATCAGAAATAAGGTTAGGTTTGATGCATTTTCCTTGAAGATTCCTGTGTTGGCAGCAAATGTGTGACTTTTTTCCCCCTTATATTACAGATTTATCTTGAAAAATACCTTACTTTAAAAAAAAAAGAGCTTAAACTGATTTCCAAAGGGAATGACAAGTGATTGTTCAAGTTTGGTTGTTCAAGACATCTCATTGTATGCTTGAGGTTAACCTGCTAAAGAACTATGTTTTCATCAACCATTTTTTTTCTCAGCTTTATCCTACTAAATTAATCGAAAAATGTGAAAAACATGAGCTGAAGGGATGACTCTTGGGATGAGTATTGAAGGCCTACCTCAGTCCGAGCATGACGTCTATATACTTGGCGTGTCCAGCATCCACCAGCTCCTTGGCAACATGGACGCCATCTGCCAGAATGTCCACCTTCCAGTGTGTGTTTGACACAAACTCTCTGAAGATGATCTGGAGGTTCTTCTGGTACAAACACTGCTGGAAGAAGACTGCCGCTTCGTCAGTCCACTGTCCATCCACTCCAACTGGCTTCACCCCTCTCAGGATGCAGGGGTATGTCACTTTTGGGAGGTTTGTTATCTCTTCTGGAAGCTTCTTCAGCTTGGAGCAGTCTTCGTATGGGATGCATTCACAATGGCCGTAATCCACCAGGTTTAGGACCGCTGTGGTGTCGGCGTGTACCATTTCTGCTCTGCACCACTTGTTCTTAGTTTCTGATTTCAACAGGCAGCAGCAGCCAGGGACGAGGTGGGCTTCAGGAAGAGGAGACATCTGCCCAGGGAGGTCGTCCAACATTATGGACACTTTGTTCATGACCAGAAGCACATCCTCAAGAACAATGCAGAAGTCAAAGGGATTTGTCACTGCAGCAGCAAAGCCAGAATATACTTTGTCTATGTCAATGGGAGCAAAGACGAGTTGCTGAGGAGCGCTTGTGTCCAAGTTGGATTCCCCTGCTTTAGTTTCAGCAGATGATGGGAGCCTCTCTTCATTCATTATGATTTGATTAATGAGAAACAATCCATCCGTGTCTATTTCAACCTTCCACAGTTTATCGGCTTCTGAATAACACACAAAGACCAGCTTGACTTCTTTGCCGATGATCTGTTTGAGACACCTCGATTTGTGAGCACCCTCTACCTCACTGAACCCAAGGCAGTTCACCGTACACAAAAGTGCAAGGATTGGGATTTTTGCCACCTCGCTACACTGTCGGCGTATTAAGACACTTGAAATTTCTTCTGTTATTCCATGATCCACAAGGAGGACCTGGCATTTCCCCTGGCTTACATCTTGAACAATAGCCCTGTGCCACTGCCTGTCCTTGTGCACCTGAACTAAGCACTCAAGGCCTTGTTTGAAATCCTCTTCAGTCACCATCTCACACTTGTGTAGGTTGTCAGCTATACTACTTTGCAGTGCATTGAGCAGGTCACTGGTCTTATCAAGTCTAGCGTAAAAATTGCTGTTATGTAGGACTGACAGGATTGTACCAGTCTCTGTGTCTTTAGCTTGAATAGTCAGAGGTATGATATCATTTGCACAATCCCTTTTCGCTTTGACAGAGGAGCATTGATTCTCCTTAGAATCACATTTGTTTCTGGTGGGTGTTCCTCTATGTTCTCCTACTTTAGGTGATAGTGTTGCAGGTGTTGGTTTGGGCGTTAAGTTTTCACCATCAATGGTAGTTGTTTCGGATTTTGTTTCATTCTCACTCACTGCTTTTCTCAAGTGGTTCTGCTCGCAGGAGCTCGCTTCCTCTTCTTTTTCAAATGCAGGGGTCTCCTCTTCCTTTTCAGTTCCAGTGCTACTTTTGACAGCTGCTTCAAGTGCCGCTGGAGGACCCACAGCTCCATCAAGGATTTCAACCTTGACTTTCCAATGAACTTCATCATGGCAGACAAATTCAACCATGAGAGGCTTCTCCATTAGAGCTTCAGTGAAAGAAGCATCATTTTTGTACATGCTTGAGTCCAACAAGGTGCATGAAATGCTAAATCTTGGCTGAGAGAGATACTTCTTTGGTATGGAGTAGATCTTCTCCTTCCCCACGACTGCTGAATTTCCAAAGTCCACAAACTCAACTTTTAAACAGGAACCTCCTTCACAGTCCTTTACAGCAGAACGATACAGAGCGCCGTCTTCTTCATACTCCGCCAGAACAAGATCACTGATTCTCAAAGATGTGATAGTCTTCAAGGAATCTCTGAAGATACTCGAGTTCAGATCCTCACCCATTTTCAAGATTGCAGGTTCATCCTCTGACAGCTGAAGGTAAAACCTGTTGGTGGAGTCGATGTGGGAGATGAAACACTTTGCCCTGAAACCAGCACTCACTTTCATGCCGGGCAAACATGAGAGCTGAGGGATCTCTGTTTTCTCTGTAGACTGTGGCTGTTCTGACTTTGTGTTTGTATCACAGTTCTTTTTTTGTTGTTTTACTTTTGTGTTCTTTTTCTGAGCTTTCCCATGAACATAGTTTTTTGAGTTTTCTTTCTTTTTGCAACGTGCACTCCCAGCACTAGTGCATTTGTAGGTAATCGATGTGGGGTACCTTGAAGACTGCGCCTTACATTGACTCCTGCTTGTAGTATTTGTGTTTCTAGTGCGGAGAGTTTTATGTTTTGTCTTTGTGCTGCTCACAACTGTCGTCGGTTTTGGTGAAAGATTTAGAATGAGCTCCTTTACCTTCTCATTGATGTTAACATCTCCATCAAACAGTTCAACATCAAATGAACCATCTTCACTGTTTCCAACTATGACAGCTTTCAATTGCTTGTTGAGGAGTGCGCCATCAAGCCATTCTTTGACATCTGCGTAGAGCTCTTCCTTAGACACTGAAGCCAGGTGGCATTTCACAGCCTGCATGGGTGTGTGCAGCAAATCAGTAGAGTCTCTGGGGATAAACATGACATGGGTTTTCTCAGATATGTTTGAGTTTCCATAATCCACAAAAAACACACCGAGATGAAGAGGCGACTGAACAGGATGCGCCAACCCCCTGTACCATTTGCCATCAAAGTATTTTGCCAGGCAGAGCTTTTTTATGACTGCTCTCGTACTGGCTTGCATCATTTTCTCACTCTCCTTTGAGATTTTCTTTTCGAGCTCTTCAATGGTTTCATTGTTTCTCTCAATGTGGCAGTAGACCTCCCACTTACTGCTGATGTGAGTGATGTAGACTTGTTCTTCATTTCCAGGACTAAGATCATATGAAGAGTAGACAAAAGACTCGGGAAACACTGTTGAGAGCTGCTTTGTTGAAATTCCTCTTGGCAGGCCGTTTTCCAAAAGCCAATTTGTTATGCTCTGTTGGGTTTGGGTGTTGTAGAGTTCCACAACATTGCACAGCCCTTCGTTTTCCACATTCAACTGAGAGACAACTTGACATCTCAGACCACTGGTGCTGTCAAGGACAAAATCTCTCAGCGACTTGCTCACCTCTGGACTCCAATCCTCACTGTTCTTGGGCTGAGCAGGTTCGATCAGGTTATAAATGCTGCACCTGAAGGCTTGTCGTTCCAAATAAACAAATTCTGGCATTATTGCCTGAAGGTTGTGCTCCTTGGTTTGGATAGTTAGCCCATAGTCAACTAACATCACTCTGGCATGACCTTTCTGTGTCTCTGTGATGAAAGCCCTGTACCATCTTCCATCTTGAGGTGACTTGGCGACACAACATGAATCTCCTGATTGGAGGGGAACTGTGTGAGTTGAGTAATATTGATTAACTTTATCCATCAGTTCCTCCAGAGCTGGAAACTTATCCAGAGACTGGCACCAGAAATCTGATGGAGACTTGATCAAAGAGCAACACACACCAAAATTACACCCAGGTTTGATGCTTAAGGCTTTAAAGCTAACAGGGGCTTGGGCCTTATTAGTTTGAATTTTGCAAGTTTTCCCTTCCTCCTCACACTCCTTTGATTGCTCTGTATTCCCATTGATGTCTGATGCTACAGTATGTGTTTGGCACCTTGTTTTTTCAGTCAGAACTGTTTTTTTCCGCATTACAGGCTCTATGGCAATGTTGTTCCAGTATTCAGCTTGTTTTGAAGAAATTAGGAACTCGGTGAAACTTTGATTGCTGTCACTTCCTATCTGATAGAGGTCGACAACACATTTGTTTTTCCTCATTTGGACAACATGGACTAACAGGGCATTGTTTGACACAGCTTGTCTGAAAAAGTCAGAGGTGGCGTTGGTCCAGACTTCATCCAAAGGAACAACATTAACAAGAGAACAACAGAAGGCAAACGCTGATTTGCTGGCAAATGTATCGGGTATCTTCTTGATCAACATGTGAGGCACTTTCTCAATGTTCCCAAAATCAATAAAAAGAACTTCAGCTCCATGTTCAAGAGTGTCTGTCACTACAGCCCTGTAGAAATGCATGTCTTTCTCATAGAGCGCACAACACAGTGTCCCAAGCTCAGGATTCAAAAGCACGTCTTCATCCAACTTCACTTGACTGAAATGATCTGTCAATTTCGTCATCATTTCTTCAAAGTCATCATTGCGTTTTTGTGTTCTGATCCAGAAGTGGTTTGGATTCTGGACATGCTCGACATAGCCTACAAAGACTGAGTCTTCAAGCACTTCTTCTGCTTCCAGTGTTTTATCTAATGCTTCGCCCATGATTGTCTCATAGAATAAATACCCACCCTTAGAGGACAATTCTCCTGTCTCAAAAACTGCCTCAGCCTTCTTTCTAGGAAGCTCTTGAATGGGTTCAGGTTCCTTCACATGATTTTCGTCAGTACCAATGACTGTGATAGAGTACCGGTGCTGTTCTTCATCAAAACTTCTGATCTCCACAT
The DNA here is from genome assembly GCF_963691815.1 of Echiichthys vipera. NCBI lineage: Eukaryota > Metazoa > Chordata > Actinopteri > Perciformes > Trachinidae > Echiichthys > Echiichthys vipera. The sequence goes on along the minus strand of NC_139844.1, from coordinate 8,896,069 downwards.
CTAGCACTCTTCCAAGCAAGCCTACCTTGAGAAAACTCAACTGCTGAGTTTTGGCCGCCTCATCCTGATCGCTCAGGGAGGAGAGTGAGCATGGGAATGCCATGATGGGTGTTGAAAAGAATTCAGGTGGCAACCTGTGGACGTTCTCAACTTTGATAGATTCAAAGAATCCGTAGTCAACTAACAAAACTCTAAGTTGAGAGTTGACTGGGAGAAACTGCACAAAGCCTCTGTACCATTTTCCATCTTTGCCTTTGACTGAACACAGTAAACCCAGGTTTTCTGGAGTCTTTTGACTGTGTTCTTTCGTTCGGTACTCATTAACTGCAGCTAGCTTCTTTGACATTTCCCAAAGATCTGTTTCCATGCTGGTCATCTGACAGTAAAACAGCCCAGGGTTAACAGCAGCAGTTACATGCACTTTAGCATGTGTCCCACAACTCAATCTAGGCCCACAGAATGACAGAATTTTTTCGTATCCCTGCAAACCAGCTGGTCTGAAGCAATATTCTTGTCCTCTTGGCTTTTCAATAAGTAAGTCAGGAACTGGCTCTATGTTTTGTTTGAGTGACACTTCTGTTAGCATCCCAACCAAGAGGAGGAAAGTATCTGTGTCCACATGCCTTCCAAACCCATGTCTAACAAGGTCAATGTTAATATCAGGGGCTTCCAATAAGAGCACTTTGTGGGGCAGGAAGGCTTGGATGTAACCTGTGACATTTCTTCCGATCAGGTTTGAAAAGTACACCTCCACCACAGAATGAGAACAACCTTGAAGCAGCAGTACATTTGCAAGAAATCCACAAACTATCTTTGGAGGAAGGATGAACAGGTCGTTTGAACAAGAAGATATGTGGTCGATGTCAACACTCAAGACGTTGCCGTGATCTATGAGGAAAACATCAAACAAGTCCTCTTTTCGGTTCTGAACTCGTCCTCTGTACCAGCGGCCTGAACTCAAATCTTCCACGAGGCAAAACTCTCCAATATCCACTGCAGCTTTCTTCTTTGGTAAGTTCTGTATTTCCCCTTGCAAGATGTTATAGTCAAGTTCACATATGGTGAGGTACTGTCCCTGGAAGTGTATCAGGGTTGCCTCAGGGTTCCAGTCCAAGTGAGTTAATCTGAGGTCCACTGGCCAAAGGGCACATGGTGCAGATGGACCAAACCTGTAAATTTCAGTGACATATGTTATTTACAATACATGTAAATCATTTGAGGAATTTATGACTGCATTAATTCAAAAGAGAGACATTCAGAGTCTGTGGTGGGATTGCGTCATATGTTCTGCAGATGGCCCTTGCCTCAGATGTCACAAGCAAATATGGAGGAGTCAGCATCACTTTATTTTTTTAATATTGATTGCTTACTTTTGATGTTCGTAGCCCAGCACTGACTGCATGGCTGAATCATCAGCAACTGTCATATCCAACACAGAACCTGAAAGAAATATGTTGGAATTTACCTTCTCACTATCATTAAAAATACACCAACGCAAAAACAGCACTGACGCTGACCTACATACTAAGCCTTTATAAACTTAATATAAACACAATTTTAATTGTATCAATTTTTCTTGTTTAAAAAGGGGTTTATTTTGGAAAGTTTTTCTTATCTAAATGTAGGGTCTAATGAGAGGGTTGGACCAACCTTCAGGGCAAGTTTGTGATTTTGGTGGGGAATAAATAAAACACCTAGGTGAAAGCAAAAAAAACAAAAACTGTTACTGTTATTTGTATTAATTACAATTTCAATTAACATCATGCTGATTTGCCAGTGTGTCTTTACGATAAAGGGAGAATCATATTTTCATAGACCAAATTTAAATTCATATTTTGAACAATGTCAAATTTAAAATAGCTTAATAAAAAACTAAACAAAAACTATACATTCATGCAAATCAAAAACAAATCCGGTAAATCAATGTGTGTTCATGATTGTGTATCTTGAATATCTTATCTCTTGATTTTATATTATTGCACTTATGTCCTGTACTTTTTTGTTTGTGAATCCTGTTTCTTGTGCCAACATTTGAACAATTTGAATGTTTTGACAAGTGAATATAGACCTTTTTAATGGAATTCCTTTGCTAGGCAACAACCTTGATGCTAACAACCATTCTACATGTGTCCTAGTTTATTACCTGTTGCGGTGTATGTCAATGACAACAACTGACAGGAAGTTAACAAGGATTAAGGCTGTTGCCTAGCAATGGAATTTCGTAGAAAAGGTCTATACGTTAGAAAAACCGTTTAAAATAAAAAATATACTTCCCTATAAAATAATGCTACCGCGCCTGTGCAGAACCGCCAAGTAACACATCTCGACAGGGAGCACAAATTGACTGAACATCTGCTGTTAAATTAGCGTAAGAGTACACATTACTACATGAGAACACAAGAGTAACACAATGCGAAAGTCTTCCATAACAAAAGTTATTAATACTAAATATCCATATTATATTTTATTCGTCTTGGTAGCCTAGTGACTCAGCGGTTTTTCATGGCGGTGCGTGGGTTGACAGCTGGCTGACTGAAAAGATAACGTTAGCGCCAAAAACTAGCAGGGAGCTAACACTGCTAACGTTGGTTAGTTAATCGGCCTAACGGTCGTCACGTTCGGTTAGATTTCAAATGACCGCTAGTGACCGTTAGTTTCCTCACTAACGGTTTCCTACCTTTTCTGCAGCTTCATTCCTGCGACCTGTCGATAAAGTTGCCCAGGAGGCTAAAATCCAAAGATGGAGAAGATGATGATGAAGAAGAAGAAGAAGAAGAAGTGTCTGATCCCACTTCCGCTTTCTCCTCCACTAACTTCAGGTATGAGCGTTCTCTAAATCATTCCCTAACATTCTCAAAGTTCAGTTAAATGTGTACATGGATTTATTGGCTCTTTCATTTTTATTTTTTTCTCTCTCGCTCTCTCTATCTATCCATCTATCCATCTTTCCATCTATCTATATCTATATATTAGAGAGAGAGAGAGAGATTTTAATTAATTAATTAGTTTTTAAGTTTTATTTTGAACAAAAAAGAATAAACAAAAACTAAAATACAAGACACAAAAGTAGTTAACTATGAAAAAAGAATAAAATAAGTATATAATACATAAGTACTGTTAACGTTAACGTTAGATTCATTGGCCCTTGTAATGTGCACAGTGAGTTTACTGTTATTAACCGTTATTATTTTGACGCAAATACTTTTGTATTTTTACGTAAGGGTTTAAATGCATGACTTAAATTTCTAACGAAATATTTCTAAACCATAACATTGTTACTTTTACTCAGGTTAATTATCTGACTTCTCTTTAGATTTTTGTCTGGATGATTTCAATTATGGTTATTTTGAATGATATGGTATATAATGAAATGTCCAATAGGATTCATGTTTTAATAACAACATAATATATGCCCTTCTTATAGTGTGGTGTTGTGCTGAAACAATTAGTCCATTAAAGGTATTAGATTAATCATTTAAGTCAATCATAAAAAAAACTGTCAGACATTGTCTAGTTCCAGCTGTTTGATTATGATAAATTACTGCTGTGATCTCTACATATTGTTGTTCTTTTTTCTTTTCTACTGTTTGTCGGGCAAAACAAATATGATTATTTTCAATAATTAGAACTATTTTTAGACATTTTAAAAACCAAACAATTAATCCTTTAACAAAAAAACCAATGTACAGATGAATCAATAATGAAAAGAATAATAGTTTGCAGCTCTAGTGTGGTGGATGCAGCTGAAACAAGCTTTCTTTTCCTTGATTTAAACAGGTAAAAGTCTCACTGAGCTTAAAATGAACCCGTAAACATGCTTAACAGCTTCCACACGTCAATATCCAGGTAAAATGACTATATACTTTTCAAAACTATCTAAATAAAATGAAAGCAAACTGGACAGTTGCTTCTATACATATATACTTTGTTTAAAGGGCCAGCTGAGTGTTGGAGGCAGGATAGATGGATGGACAGATGGATCAGGGTTTTTCTGTTAATCATTAATAACCTGGATTAGCCCCAGTCTTCTGTAAATATGATGAATGCATCCACGGCTTCATTAGCTGTGCCTTCCCACAGCACGGCTTTATTAGTCTGAGGCTGCTCTCTCAGGTTTATCAACAGTTGTTTCCACTTTTCTTTAGCTTCAGATCAGTCGGTTTGGACAAAAAAAATGCTGGAAGTGGTGTTTATGACCTACTTTATCTTTTCCTGGATTTCTTCTGGGAATATGGGATTGAGAAACAGCGTTTAAAGATTCACAGTCTTCAGGATAAATGAGCTGCAGTGGACTGCTTTTGTTTTTTTCTGTTTTTTTCTTTGTATTTGGTTGATTCTCGACATTTCTTTTCATGTGACTATGCCGATGAAACGCAGCAGTGAGAGTTCAGCCAGGGATGAAGTGTTTCTTATTCACTCTCTAACCAAGACTTTGTGCAGCTCACCAGAAGAAACACGCACAGACTTTAACGGACAGACACATTTCCATCAGGAGGATGATTCTGGGATTAAATCAGGTAATGTCAATTAATTAATGCTTCTGGGAGTTCAGATCAACAAGGCTGAAACATTACTGTTTTAATATCTTTAATATGTCTGAACCATCATCCTTTCCTGTTTTCTTGAAATAATCTTCTCTCAGTCTTCACTTTAAATCTGAATTTGATTTTGTGGCTAGATTTCAAATGTGTTCAGGTAAAAAAAAAAAGACCTTAAGTGACCAGATGATGGTGCTACAACAACAAGATCTTCACTTTTTTTGGCCCCACACATGTGAATAAGGATTATGATGAAGACATAAACAGGAGGGAATTAAGATTTGTAGTACAGAGAATTTGTGAAGAAAGAAAAGTAATAATATGGTCAGGTAGTATTATGGTGGTTTTGTGAAATGCAGCTTTAAGTTCAGACGGATACATGTACAATGTAAAACTAGAAAAAAACACACATTTTGTGATTCAACAGGAATCCTCATTTAAACAGTTTTTTAATGTTTAAGTGTTTTAGTTAATGGCCAAAATTGAGCAGCTTTCACAATCTAAATAAGAGCTTTTCTTCTGGTTTTCAAAAAAGATGCAGATTTTGCAGAAATACTCCATATGCTTAACACAAGAGCTATTAAATATCACAAACACACTGCATTTAGGATACGTTTTTAACTTTTTCTAATAGCAATATCAGGCAGCATATCATCAAAAAATTTCCAACTCTTAAGAAGTGAAATTGTTCCACAACAATGAATTAAATGATTCATTGATTCATTTATTTGCTCCAAAGGCCTCAACCCCATGCACGTGTTAATTATTACATTATGATTAAAGTCATTCACTCTCCCCTTCCTTTAATTGAATTAATTTCAGTTGTGCTGCATTGTGTTGCCTCCCTATTGTTTCGTTATTTATTTATTCATTCATTCACAAAGTTCATAAAAATATATCAAAAATATTGTTGAGCTGCTATGACTCACATACAATCTTGTAATTTAGAAAAAAAGTAATCTACAAACTCAAATGTTCTGTTCCTGTCAGCTCCATTAGAGATTATTCCAATGGATTGACTTTGGGTATATGAGCACTTTATTAAATTAAGTGTTTCATTTACATGAATATTGGTAAATTTATCCTAATTAATTTGGCCTGTTAGATTGGTCAGAATTTCCTTCTTATGTAGGAATTATGTTTGTAGTTTGTGTCATTGTGACATGAAATAATTAGTGTTCATATTTGGCTCTTTTCTCACTTTGGAGTGTCCTTTGTGTTTGCGGCGAGATACATTCTCAAAAAACAAATCCCTGAAAAACTCTTTGAGACCAAAAAGCACTCAAAACATTCTCTTTAAACATAAGATGCAGTTATAGTTCATTTCTCAGCTGTTAGTACTACATAGTGGCCCGTTATTTGATTCTTTTCTGCATTGCTCATGAAATGTATCGTCAAAGTTAAGTAATAAATGAAAGTTTAAATCACTTTTTCAATCTCAGAAAACGCACACAAAAATAACTTAATGTTGAGAGACTTCAAACTAATTTCATGACGGTGTCTTCAGAGCTGATGTTTGGACTAAATAGAATAAAATAGAAACTGTAGATCTTACAAGGTGATACTTGAGGCATGTGAACAGTCATGGGAGATTAAGAAGAAACACTGAAACTGAAATAAATGTAAAATTAAGTAAGTTATTCAACATTTGAAGTGTAAACCAACAAATTAAAGTTAATTACTAGATTAATTATTGTGATTAATAGAATAAAATATAAATACTTTATTGAATCCAAGCTGGGAAATGGCAGTTTTTGGGGGGATTGGTTTGTTTTTGGAACAGAAATACTTTATGATGATGATTTATTCTGTATGTCTGTGTGTTTTCTCAGAAGCAGAAGACAGTAATGAGACCCCATCGTCTGAGGAAGACCAGGACCTGGTGGACTTCAACCCGGACATGACCATCAAACAGAGCATCTCGTCCTCCAGGAAGTCCATCAGTCAGATCATCAAGGACAAGAAGAAACAGACACAACTCACCCTGCAGTGGTGAGAGCACTGGCAGCTGTATACTGCATCAGTAGAGATACACTAATACTGTATTCACTGTCTCCAAACCTACATGTCAGCCAGGAAGCTTAAAAGTACTAATCCCAAACGGCATTAATGTCTTTGTTTCATTTTCCTGCCGCCGATATAGCTTGTGCTCATTTGAACACCTTTATATCCTGTTGGGTAGTTTAATCTACAGCAGATCATCATATGCTTGTAGCGCTGCTGTCCTGTGAGAACCACCAAAAAGTCAACTTTTCATGTTTCCAGCTTTTTAAAGATCATTTTCTTAACTCATAAAGCAACCCTTCATCCTTCTGTTTATCCCAAACATTCAACATCAGCACATCTGGAGATACGTGGTTTTCATTAATGCAGTGCTATAAAAAAAAAAAATACAATATTTCCCTCTGAGATGTAGTAGAGTAGAAGTATAAAACTGCATAAAATAGAAATGCTGAAGTGAGTACAGATACTTTCACTTTGTACTGGAGTGCAGTACTTATTGTACTTATTGTAATTAGAAGAAGAAGATTTAGAAGAATTACTTTATTTTTATCCCACACGGGGAAATTCAATTTTTTCACTCTTATTATTATACATGTTACACACACACAGGCCCGAAATACACACATGCACAAACAGGACCTATACATGCAATTAAGGAGAGATGTTAGAGCGAGGGGGCTGCCGTTGACCAGCGCCCCCAGCAATTAGTTACATTCCATCACTGCAAGATTAAATAGGCCCCATTATGCTAGTTTTCAGGGTCATATTTGTATTTTTCGGGTTAGCTACAATAGGTTTACATGCTTCCATCTTTAAAAAACACACTATATTTTTCATATTGCCCATTGCTGCAGCACCTCTGTGTGGCAGGCTCTGTCTGAGTTTATGCCCCTCCCCTCCCAAAAAGCCCAGTGGGCTCTGATTGGTCGGCTGGTCCACTCTGCTGTGATTGGTCAACTGTTTATGATGCGTGTCAAGAAATGTTACCCCCCTTACCATATACGGAATCTGTTATCTCAGCAGCTGAAAATACTGTCTATCCGGCTGTTATGTTGCCGAACATGTGAACAATTATGATCACCTCTTTTGTCAGTTAGACATCTTTTTCATCGATAAGAAAGAGGTAAAAATGACAATTATGTTGTTTTCAGATAAGTTTAAACAACGGGGAACACAGCGTTCGGTGTTGTAGAAATACAAGGCTCGGAACGGCTTGGACCCGGAAATCATATTTGAGAGGGCGTTACGTCACAATTTAACAGCCGGATTGTTAACTTCCTATCAGCTGATGTCATTCACATACACTGCAACAGGAAATAAACTAGGACTGTTTTGGAATGTTGATGTCTACATCTTTGAAAAGGTCTATATGGAAGCTACCCACGTTAGCCGTGCAACATGCTAACATTAGCTTTAATAGGTTAACCTCCAAAATAAACACCAAAAAAGCATAAAAGTGACCGACCAGCTTACAGTTTGAGCCTGTGTGTAGCAGCATGACCAATAGGGAAGTGCAGCTTCTTCTGAGTACAAAGCTACCGACACCCTAGCGTTCAGAGCTGAGCACAGCCAACCCAGACGGTCGGCAGGGCTCACGTCTAAATGCAAGTACTTCATTATTTGATGCTTTGGTATTATTTAACATGACTTCAAAACATTATAACAACATTTAAAGTTCAGAAAAGTCAGACAAGTAAAATAGGTCCTAACTAAAACACTGTGTGCCATCATGAAATGACTTTATGACATGAAATGACTGGAAAGCCAAAATGTCTGCAGGTCATTAACGCCTTTGAAGGGACATTTCCAAATGACTCCTAACAAAAAGTATTCTGTTGGCTGTCAAGTACAGCTTCTCCTCTGATTCTTAAACCAAACAAAAATGACTTCTTCCTCTCTCTTGTGTTTGTTTTTTCCTCTAAAACACAAAAGTGAGTCAGACAAATTAGTTTGGTCTTTGTTGTGAGTATTTGCACTGACTTTTTCCGTCGACCTCTCCTACATTATTGTAATAATTATATTAGTGTTTTCTCGCTGATTTGTCTCAACAGGCTGGAGGAGAATTATATAGTTTGTGAAGGAGTGTGTCTGCCTCGATGCATCCTCTACGCTCACTACCTGGACTTTTGCAGGAAGGAGAAACTAGAGCCCGCTTGTGCTGCTACATTTGGAAAGGTGTGTGTGTGTGTGTGTGTGTGTGTTTGCATAGAAAGCATCTTCATGTCTTGCGTAAAATCAGAAACAGGTATCTATCCGCAGACTTCTTATGTTCTATTATATTAGTTTTAAAACAAGTGACAGCCAAAAAAATGAAACTGATGCTAATAAGTTCCAAAAACTGCAGTTCCTCAAGTGGCCAGCAACCAGAATTCATTCATGTCCCCTTAGCTTTTAGGCAACAAATGAAAACTCATAAGTTAAAAAAGTTTGGGGTGAATAAGACACGACAACTTTGGACATAACGATCCTAAACAGTCATGTTCCTTTTCAGTTAAATATACGGTGCTTTCAGTTACGTGTCTCATTTGTTTTGAGTATGAGAGTTTATTTCAGGTAGTTTTAAAAATGACTTCTTTTTGGTATCATAGAACCTGCATATGCCCTCAAAAATGAATGAAAATGAATTGATGTAACCAGAACTTTATTTTTCCTTTTGTCATCAGACGATTCGACAGAAGTTTCCTCTTTTAACAACAAGAAGACTGGGCACCAGAGGACACTCCAAGTAAATAAATAAAAAAATCACTTTCAATCTCAATCTCTCATAGTTTCATGTAACCTGGAGCTCCAAAATGTTGTATTGTGTAATTTGATTATGAATTTTTATTTCTAATCGTTGCACTTTGTGATATTAATATCTTGGCATTACACAGATATCATTACTATGGAATTGGCATCAAGGAGAGCAGCGCTTACTATCACTCTGTGTACTCTGGAAAAGGTTTGACCAGGTAAAACATTTTTCCAACAGTTTTCTGATTTGTCTCAGTCTTTGCAGGTTAAATTTACGTGTTCTGTTAAAGTTTGCAGACTCATGTTAAATACTGAGTTCTTCTGTTTAGTGCATCAGGAATAAATCTGGAAATATTTTATACAAATTACACAAAACTGCAAATGCAAAACACATACATCAACATTTATATGACAACTATAAATGTTATTACTTTCTGTAATACTCTAAACACATGGCATTTACTGTAGCCCTGTACTGTTTACTTTCTCTTTTAACCATCTTCACAGCATATTTATATTATAAAAGATCAAATCTGTTTTTTTTTATCACAGATTTTCAGGTAGCAAGCTCAAGAACGAGGTGAGTGAAAATGGTAACTCTTACTGCAAGAATAACTGTGCAAAGAAAAATTATATCTTGTTAACATGCCTTTCCTAATCAATAGACTTTATGATCTACCATAAATATAGTTAGAAACAGAAATATATAATTTCTAGTGTTGTTTTAGATGCTCTGTAACCACACAAACAATGACCACACAAACAATGGTACACTTCAACATCACTGCAGCAAATTCAGAAGTTGAAAGTCTGGAGGTCATTATTTAAGTTAAGTTACTCTTCAAATACAGTGCAAAGATCACCTAAAGGGGAAAACAGCGCATGACATGGTTTTGTTTTTTTCAGGGAGGTTTTACCAGAAAATATTCTTTGAGCTCTAAAACTGGAACGTTGCTCCCAGACTTCCCTAACGCTCAGCATCTTCTCCTGCAGGGAAATGTCCCCAGAGAAAAGGTTGGTGATGAATATATTGCTCTGTATATATATGTTTGTTTACTGTAAATAGAGACAGCAGAGAAAAAAGTGCTTCTGTACGTAGGTAATATCTAACTATCTCAAGAACCTGTGGCACAAACATCCACTTTGAATCAAGGATGAACTAGGGCTGGGTGATCGTTTATGGTCTTTCAGTGGAATCGTATTTTGATGAAAAATATATCCAGATATTGTGATACATAATTATGTCATTAAATTGATAATAAAAAGCATGGCTTTACTTTACCATGTTGACTAGTAAGCTGAATTACCAGAGAACATGCTACATCGTGATATATATTGTTATCAATATTGGATAGAATATTTTGCCCATGATTTGATTGTTATTAGAGGCACGACAACTCAAATGAGTATTATGACACAATAATCCCGGAGGGTAGCACATTTCCAAAGTGGTCCCATCGTCCAGCCCTAGGATTCAGTGAATCAGCACCTTTTTGTCCATAACTCAAGAATTCCCACACTCTGGTTGGATACTGAATTAGTGACACTCATCTGATTGTTTAGCTCTGAAGGTGTGTTTGCATGAAGCATCAGTTTCACCAAAAAATACACCTAATACCTTTAAGTTCCTTCAAAGCCTTCACTAGATACATAATGTATGTCTGGACAGTTTAGATGTAAACTGCAACTGTACTGGTTGGTGGAGGCAAACCAAAATGTTTAATATAAAATGAAATGCTACTTATAGCTCAATGTATTTACTCTTAATACTATTTACAATAGTTTCCTCCTAATTTGTTTCATGTCAGATCTTCATTGTGTCTTTGCAGGTGGACACTCTGATCATGATGTATAAAACTCACTGCCAGTGCATCCTGGACAACGCCATCAATGTCAACTTTGAGGAGGTGATGATTTCTGTCATTACTGAAGGGGAAAACCAGCATCGACTCAAACTGGATGTAACTCTTCAAATGTTTTTGTTTTAGATCCAGAATTTTCTGCTCCATTTCTGGCAGGGAATGCCCGACCACCTGCTGCCGCTGCTCGAAAACCCCGTTATAGTAGACATCTTCTGCGTCTGTGACTCCATCCTCTATAAGGTTCTCATGAAATATTGGATTTTTTCATTTCTGCAGAATGACAGCAGGAGTCCAAAGTGTCCCAAACTCAGACATTTATAGCTTGAGTTCCTGATTGGGTTCATATCTCGTTTTAATAAGCCCATTATTAATATAACTGATAGAAACTGTATTTTTTTTTTTTTGCACTGGGGCAACCTGAAATCTTTCACTCTCAGATTTATCACATACCAACCTTTCTTTTTTTTTGGTGTTTCATAAAATGAGAAGTTTTCATTTTTAACTAGACTTGAAGTGCAATTTACCAACCTTTTTGAAGAGGTCAGAAGCAACAACTAACAGTGCTTGGTTCTTTGCTTCCTACCAGCACCGGGGTAACTTCTGAACCCTGTTACTTTGGCAGGGACAGATAATCCTAAATTTAACCAGGTGTAGAGAGCATTATCCTGCAGAATAGAGGTTAAAATCACATCCCTCTCTGCCTATTGCTGAGTGATATGAATGGATTAACAGTGCATATAATGACAATTTGTTCCTTTTTTTCCCCTCAGGTTTTAACTGATGTTCTGATTCCAGCTACAATGCAGGAGATGCCTGAAAGGTTTGTTACTCTATCTTCACTTCATGTGATACCGTGAGTTATGATGTTTATGGGATAGATACATCGTCATTTCCATTTTAATCCTGGAAAAAGATAAGCAAGTTGGCAATTTAAAAAAAAAAAAGTTATATATACTGTGTGTGTGTGTGTGTGCGTGTGTGTGCGTGTGTGTGTGTGTGTGTGTGTGTGTGTGTGTGTGTGTGTGTGTGTGTGTGTGTGTGTGTGTGTGCGTGTGTACAGTATATTTATAATAATTATTACTTTTTTATTTTTACTTCATTTCTTTGTTTATTTTCACTCATCACTCACTTATCTCCCACCGCTTATCCGGGGTCGGGTCAAGGGGGCAGCAGCTTTAGCATTGGACCCAAAACTGACCTTTCCCTTTTTTTATTATTATTATTCTGTTTTTAAGGTTTCAACGAAAACAGCAAGTAACAGGTTAACTCAGACGTGTGCAGAAGATAGAGAAAATGATAATGATACAATTCAAATAAATAAAAATAAATGTTATTAAAAGTACAGTAAAATAACCCAATAATAATAAGAGGATGACAGTCATATTTTGAGCTTTACATTAGATCTCAAGCAAGCACTATGAAAAATCAGCTCTCCGGCCCCATTGAAATGAGCAAGAAATGGAACCAAGATAACAGAACAGAAACTGTCGATTAAGTTATTTCAGAAAACCTGAGTCTTTCCATCTGCATGACTAGAATAATAACAGCCATCCATGTCTGAAAGGAAAGGAGAGGGGTTTGTGGATTATGAGCAAAGGAATGCTGTCATTTGAAACAACTATGATGTAAAAAGAGATCAAAAACTTTCATTTATCAATTGGGAATTAAGAAGAGGTCTGTGTAAATTTTTCTCACCAGTCTGTTGGCAGATATCCGCAACTTTGCCAAACACTGGGAGCACTGGTTGGCCTCCTCCCTGGAGAACCTCCCAGAATGCCTCGCAGCCAAGAAGCTCCCCATAGCACGCCACTTTGTTTCCTCCCTGAAGAGACAGACGTCATTCCTACACTTGGCACAGGTACATCATCTTTACTGGAGAGCGGAAGATAATACAGAGATTATACTCGATGTGATGTCTCAGAATAAATGTGATAATGATTTCTGAGCCCTTTGTTTTCCCCAGATAGCCCGTCCGGCGCTGTTCGACCAGGCTGTAGTCACCAGCATGGTGTTGGATATCGACAATGTGGATCTCAGCAGCATCAGCTCGCAGCCTCTGCTCAGCATAAACACTACCGGAGACCAGGACCCTGACATCTACTCTGAGTGTATGACATCTACTGATCACCAGGGCTTTTTTGTATTTATTTATTTCGAGCATGTAAAATACAACAGAAAAAGAACCAAAAACAAAGACAACAACAGTTGTTGAAAACATATCCAACACAATAGAAAAAAAGAGAATTTCATTAGCGATTTACCTCAATGTACATGTGCGGAAATGAGTAGGAAGAAGCATAAACTTAACTAATTATTAATACATTAATGTGTTTATCACTTTAATATTGCAGCTGGTAAACTGGGAGGTATTTCTATTATTTTTATGTTTCGTCAGGTAGTTTAATCCAAATTATTCATCATAATTTACTAGTTTTATGATATTTTGTTTTATTAGAAACATCTAAAACTAATGGAGCGACCTGTGAAGTACGAAATATTATATTGTCTTCCAAAAGTACTTCTACTCTGAGAATAAGTATAAAGTAGCATGAAATGCAAACAAATAAAGTAGAAGTACAGTACTTAAATTCAATTTTTTTTAAAAAAGCAATATTCAGTGATTTCTGTCAGAAAATCCACAAACCAACGTGACTCTAAAAGTACTGATGCTCTAATGATAATCTCTTGATAATGAAGAAACGTTTCTTTCTCTCCAGATGACTCCATCACCATCTTTCAGGAGCTGAAGGAGCTGCTAAGAAAGAACGCCACAGTGGAGTCCTTTATCGAGTGGCTGGACTCTGTCGTGGAGCACAAAGTCATCAAGGTAACAGCTGTTCCACCTGGTGCTGCTTTATGCAGACTTGCATTTGTCCTGCTGTGTTAATGTCCTGTTTTGCAACCAAGCAGTCTCTTTGTTTTTCCGTGTCTGATCATCAGCCGGGTAAGCAGAGTGGTCGATCAGTGAAGAAGCGAGCTCAGGATTTCCTCCTCAGGTGGAGTTTCTTTGGTGCTAGAGTGATGCACAACCTCACGCTCAACAACGCCTCCAGCTTTGGTGAGACAAAATTGAAATGTTACAAATTTGCTGGACGCACCCGCTTCCGTCACACATATATCCGGCGCATGTACTGACACAACGATTTGTTAGAAAATTCCAGAGTAGTGTCCGAAATCTCGTTTGGTCTTTCCCTATATAGTGCACTATTTGATAAACACTATATAGGGAATAGTGAGTGGGTAAATAATGAGGGAATGATTTAGAACACAGCTAATGATCTCGATGTTGATGGGCATAGATTTCTATGGACCAGGTTAAGTTTCTGAGACTTAAAGTTGTACTCCATAAGAATTGAGATATCTGGTTTCTAGCGGCCTCTTTGGCAGTAAGATGTAACTGCAGCGGGACTGTTCTTTTAGGGCCTCCACCTTCATGTTCACAGTCGCTAGATGTGTTGAATTTTTGTTTGCTCTTTTGTAAACTTTATTGAAACACATTCACCTCTCTACTTCCAGTCCGTCCTACATACACACACACATACACACAGACACACACACTCACACGTTCCTATTAAACTTCTGCCCTCAGAAGTTGAAAAGTCACGATTTTCAATTACACGTGAAGGCAGAATAACCGTGACGATCTGGGCCGACAGACCAACCGCTGTCAGCAGCGTCACTAACATGACAGCTTATTTACATCTAGGGAGGAAATGTCCCCACCGACACAGAGATTGGAATACTCAGCAAAAAGGCAATAAATGCTTTTATTAGTGGGTCATATGATTAATCACTCTTTGATGGGTAGGAGCTTAAAAGACAAAAGTTACAGTTCAAAAGTGACAGGTTGAAATGTAAAGTTTGTTGTTGTAGCGCCCCCATCTGGCAAAATTGCACCAAACGGCAATACATCTGGAAAGTGTAAAGTAGATTGGATCATTGGTTCTTGAGATATGACAGTTGAACACACAGAGAATCCTTGCTTTTAGAGTTAGATGCTCAACCGTACTTTTCTGTACTAAGCTAGGTTTATCCCCGATGTGAGGATGCACAAGCCAGAAAATGACATCATCATCATTGTATTTTGCGTTAAGCACGGAAGCTCAGTAGTCACGCCGGAGGGACACCAGACGTTCTTGCCAGAGAAAATGAAACGCAACACAACAAATGAAGCTTGCAGATTCGTTCAAAGATAGCAGAAAGTGGGACAGGAAGCAACAAAGTTTATGGGAAATATGTTCTAACTGGTGCTAACAAACAACTGTTAATCAGAAAATATTAAAACGCAATTTATAAAAGCTACTAACTCAACATAATGACAACATGCCACCCTATTATTTGTGAAATTAATAACTCAGCTAATGAATTCTGTGTTCCTTTCTTCTCCATCATTCAGTCTGCAGACTCACACAAACAAACACACACACACACGGCTAATACAAGCCAGCTCGGAGCAGATTGCTACAATAGCGCCATAAATTGTAATGGCCAGGGTTGCCTTGATTAAACAAAGGCTTATCTGCGGGGTCGCGTGCTCTCTGTTCAAACACATGCACACACACAGTCCGTGTACGAGAATAAACACTAACCATTTGGTCTTGAAGAGTTCCAGTGAAGCTCAAACACACACAGCAGGTTTTCAAAACGCTCCAGGTCAAACAAAGAGCAGCTTGATCCTAAAGGTCAAACTGTAGATAAAGAAGAAGCCAGGTAGTCAGATGGATAAACAAAGTATCACCTCTTCATTTTATTTGGGTATAATTCTCTTCTTTCTCATTGACATTTACAGGTTCCTTCCATCTGATCAGGATGCTGTTAGATGAATACATCCTGCTGGCTCTGGAGACTCAGTTCAATAACGACAAGGAGCAGGACCTGCAGAACCTGCTGGACAAATACATGAAAAATGCAGGTATCAAGCATCGAAATAGACACTGAAGTTCAGCGGCTGACACACTTGAACTCAACTCAAATCTGTTTTTTCTTTAATTATCAGGGGCATAATAAAGGGAAAGTCTTGGAGCATTGAATAATTGTATTTATACAACACTTTTACACAATAACACAATGACAATGACAATAAATCATCATCCACTTAACTCAGTTCCACCTGATGTCGTTGTTAAAAACGTGATTTTCACTTTCAGATGCGAGTAAAGCAGCGTTCATGGCCTCTCCCAGTTCCTGCTTCTTAGCTAATCGTAACAAGGCCAGCGCTGCTATCGACCAGTCAGTGAAGAATGAATCTCTGGGAGAACACGCCTACATGTCTCTGTCCACCAATCAGCAGCAAAATCTGGAAACAAACACCGTCATCTACCAGGGGACGGAGTCTGCTGGGTTCACAGTGTCAGGTAGAACAAAAACTAAGTTTTTTGCTCTGTTTTTGGTCTCTACCATCTCCTGGGGGAAAAAAAATCTAGCTCTTTAGCTGCTAAATGCTCCTCTATGTTCACCAGCTAGTCTCTAACTGTGTCTGCCTGCTGTTTTATACGAAGCAGGTAGTGTACAGTTGGGTTTTAGACCGTTTTTTGCCTAAAACCTGCTGGAAACAAGGCTGATGAGAGATAACCAAAACTATTGAATTCAACCAACTCTCTGAGCAGAACGACGCTACAATGCTTCATAGAGCTGCAGAGAATATTAATAACTGCAGCTTTAAATGAAACATTCCTGTAATGTGAAGACTTCCTGTCCCTCTGTGTTTTTTCTTCACACTCAGGTGGTCAGATGGACTTCTCTCAGGTCAGCGGCCCCCTCATGACACCCCCTATTTCTCCAGCGACGTTAGTACACCGAGGCTCCGTCATCAACCAGGGGCCCATGACGGGTAGACCCCTGACTACTACTACTTCTCCCTCCACCTGCCCCTCCTCTTCCTCATCCTGCCTGTCCTCTCTCAGCGCCATGACCCAGCCCAATCCTGGCTCTTCATACCCAGAGAGCCTGTACCACTGCTTACCTCAGACCAGCTCCAGTTTCTTCCCTCCAGCTGGCGGCTCCTCAGCCTCAAACTACCAGCCTGCACTCAGGTCAGCTTCTTTTACTTTTATGATCTACTTGGAGTGTTTATTTTTATATAAAAGAGCCAAAGAGTTGGGTACTGAGCTGTCAAGTTCCCATCCATGTCTAAAGATTTGTTTAATGTGTGTTTTAGGCCTCACACTCAGTGTCCAGCTTTGGTTCAGTCTCAGGCTTCATCGCTGGCCTACCACCTCTCTCGGTACCCCTCCTTCAATGACCAACACCTGACTAAAGACGTCTTCTACAGCCACCATCACCCTTCAGTCCATCACTCATCTAACAGCACTAACTGCTCCCTGACGACTTACGGCTCTGCGGTCCGAGCCACATCCGGCAGCTACAGTTCAGGCTCAGATCCGGTTCAGACTGAACAGGGACTTGACGCTCAAACAGCTGCTCAGATTCTGGACTCAGCAGAAGGGTTCGGCTTTGTCGGGGCTGGACTGAACCCTGCGAGCAGTGGGTGTCAGGGACAGACGTACTCTGCTGCAGGACACAGTGGTAAGGACGACTTAGACAGTGGATTTAATGTTGAAAGAAATGCTGGTCGATCCCAGGACTTTATTTTTAGACAGCTTGAATACTTCTGTTTGATGAGCTGAGTTGAAATTTGAGTATTTTACTCAGAGTAATTGAGGCTTCAATGAAGAGTCATAAGAAACAGATACATATTTTGTTTTGTCACATTGCTCTTCACCAATAAATAGCCAGGGAAAAAAGAGCTTGTTACCCATAAAAATGAAGCAATTTCTATTTCTGGCATGAGCTTCTTTTGTAAACAGAATCCAAGAATCCAACATTGATGTATAATGGCACCAAATCAGTAACAGGAAGTCTTCTCCTATGACAGGTTACTACGGCAACAGCAGTTACCTGGACAGCCAGCGCATGACATCACTAGTTGACCAGCACGTGTCCGTCATCAGTACCGTCGGCAGTCTGCGTCCATTCCCTTCAACTTACTCTGAAGTCCACGATCCACTCAACATCCTGGACGAACCAGGAAGGAAAACAACGGGAGCGTATTTCACTGAGGCCGAAACGGGAGCAGGTCAGCCGTAAAACATGCACCGCTGATGGTGTTTGGGGGTGTGGGTTGACTGCAGTCAGGTGTTGGTAGATGTTAAGGGTTGCTGCAGTTTCAAACTGCCAGACTGCACCTGACACTCAGTCTTTGTTGCAGGTTTTTATAATTCAAATTGTACAGCCTCATTCTCCAGTTGTCCCCGAGCTCTACGGATCATTAAAGCAGCTACGATTAATATTTTTCCGATAAGAAAGTCTGTTGTTTCCTCCACAGATCATTCCCACACCTCATCAGGATCTGCTCCCTGCATGTTTGGAGTTCCCTCTCCGTTCACCTCTCAGGATGCTTTGCTCTCTCAGCAGTGTGTGCCATCTTCTTCAGAGGTGCAGGACCTGGTTTCTTCGTTGCCTCCCATCAATACTGTCTTCATGGGAGCTGGAGGAGTACAATGATGGAAGAAAATACAAACTGTCCTGATGTTTGGATTCCAGTTTCCATCAGATCCAGAATGTATGCATGTAATGAGCACAGCCAGCCAAATTCAAACCCAGAACATCCAAACTGTAAGGTACAGTATGAACATAGACTCAGGACACTCCTGCATAAATATATATGTAATATATACCTGCCAATTGTTTTTATTCCCAACTGTATTATAAATCGGACAGAGGAGCAAAGTAAAGATATTTATTTGTATTTAAATATGATTATTGGCCTTTAAAACATACAAATTATTATTAAGTTATATCCATAACTGTGTTTTTTCAGTTTGGAAATGTATCACAAACTTCTGTTTTTGTTCCTAAATGATGCCTGAGGGCTTCCACTTCCGTGTGCAAATTGTTGTAAATAAATCTTTGTTAGACAGAATGGTCTTCTATATTTATTGTCAAGACAACCAGCGAAACACAGCCGGGCGGCACAGCTGTTAGATTTGCAATAAAGGCTTTACTGGCTGCAGAGTTTGTTCATTCAGAAAGGCTGCAGACACTTTTCTAACGTTTCTTTGCGTTTGGTATGAAGCTATATTACAATTTCCTTTCAAGGGCTTTTAGAAAAGTTATTTTCTACCTTTCTGAAATTTGGTTCAGACATTCATGTTCCCCAGAATGAATTGTAAGATAAAAAGTGACTGTTTTCAGTATACTGTACTATACTATGACTTCATCATACTAAAAAGCCACCTTTCTCTTTCCGGGTGAGATGTGTACACGATTTCCTGAATTGAGAGAAACGCCTTTATATAGGTCTCCAATCTTGTTCAGGTTCCCCTCCAGCTAGGACTTTCACTGGAGGATGGATTATTCCAGATAGAGGCATTATGTTGTCTGTACTGGGATATCCCAAGCATCTGAGGGAAATCCTCTGAGCCAAGTCATTTAAACATTCAGTTGAATAGTAACGGTTGTCATGGTGATATATTTAGAAAACACAGTAAGATATCTCAGCTCTTCCCATAGTTTGTTGAAAAAAATCAAGAAAAGTGTTTCTTAAGAATAATCAAAAAAAAAGTCATGGTATGTTCGAAAAGTTAAAAACAAAAAAAGTCAAAATATGTCCCAAAAATGCTTTAATCAGTCATAAGATAGCCTGTCTAATGCCGTTATGGCATCATTTGAAGTCATAGTAGAGTATGTTGAAAAAAGACAGAAAAAAGTCATAGTATAGTATGTCAAAAAAGTCATGAAAATTCATGGCATAGTCATAAACGATCATTCAAAAACTTGGGCACCTTACGTTAGCTAAAGTTAGTCATTTTGTTGGACAATGTGGTGTGAGATGGAAATTAATTTTGAGTTATGCTAGTTCCCTATAACGACTATCATGACTAAATTAGCAGCTCTACTGGCCACAGTAAATGTTACCATGTTTCTTCTGTTTATTTATTAGCTGTAGTAATGGTGAACAGAACAGGGGACAGTCTGTTTTTGCTTTGGTCTTATTGACTCCCAGTCAATAATACACCCCGATAGAGTCCTTATCTCGCCTGATTCAAAGACTCTGTGTCAAAGCGCCAAACACATGGCTTTTTAATGGTCGAACTCTGAGATTACAGGATGGAATCACAATTGAAGACTGCGGAACAAAGTTGGGAGCTTTTTATTTGTAATTATTTGCTTTCTCCGCTGCACAATGGAGGGGCGACATGAGTCAGATAAAGGCGTTTCTCAAAATGTTCCGAGAACCCACACGGACAGTGGAAGAGAGAGAAGGCTGGTGGATGAGACTAAAGCTGTTAATATCACACCATGATGACCTCAGTAAAACACGGGAACATGTCTCCTCTTGAGTTTGTCGGTGCTGCCTGCAGCAGATGGGACATCATAAAACCATAAGATCAAAGGAGGCTGGAACAGGACAGCTGCTTTCCTCTGACAAAATATACTTCAGCAAAACAAACTCTGAGCTTTTTCCAGAATTATCTCTTGAAGTCACCAAATGGAGAAGAAAATCCTTCAGTTTTGCTGAACTCAACTGTTTTAAATAACTGACGATAAACTGTATGTTAAAAATGTATATTTAATATATTAAAATTCAATTTTTAATATGAATTTCAAATACTGGATCTACTAACCATTAAGTTTATATTTCTTCTGTATTTAATTTATGGCATAAATTTCACTTTTAATTAAATAAGGCTTTATTTTATGAGGCTGGGATTTCCTAATCAAATCTAGAATATTTCCTAGAAAGAACAATGTACCGGTAATTTAATAGTAATTATAGAGAAAATATGTATTTCCTCAAGAGAAAAGCATAATTCAAACCCATTCAAATAATCTATTATGTGGCGATTACCATTTTATTAACTTAATCCTCCACATATGTTGAATTGTCTTTTGTTCCCTATATTTTGTACCAAACTACATTTTTCTTTAATTTAGTGTTACTCCACACATACATTCATACGTTGTTTTCAATGAACAGGATGAGTTCACTAGTTATGTCAGTTCAAATAAATTGAGTTAAAAATAAGATAAGTTAGTTAAGTTATGGAGAAGTGGAAGGACAAGATCAGTGATAACTTCTTCCTACTCTTTTATTCTATTATGTGATCTATTTTTGTTGTCCATGAGAATTTGTATATTGACTTTGCTATATGTGTTCTACATTATATTTGTTATTGTGTGTTTATTTCATTTAATTAATAAATGGTATTCTTACCTGTTGTTTGTACATTATTAGACAATGTCCTCTACAAATGATGTCCTCTACAAAAGATGCCTTGCTTTTATAGTGCATGTTTTACTTTATTGGACAATTATAGTTAATAGTTTGGCTTGAGTGAGTAATAACTGCTGGAAGTCAATATATGTAGAATTGATGTGTCATGTGAGATATTTATTTTTTTAATTAATATACAAAAATGTTGCTAATGACGCCAATTTAATCGTTTTATTGATATAAACTGTAGTTGATGTAACGAAAATACTCAATAAGAATGTGAAAATATATATAAACTTACATAGGCCTAAATATCAGGCTAATTAAAGTGTGTTCATGGATAAAGCTGACAGAGCACTATTTAATACATTTAATATAAACCTAATAAATAATCCCTGGCAGAGTCAGACTGTTTGAGATGAATGGCAGTGACGTGGTCGTCCTCCCTCCTCCCTTCTTGATTGGTTTTTATACGTTATCTACTCAGGAGGAAAAATCCATTTCAGGTGCTCATGCAGCGGCGCAGGGACAGATGGTGGCATATGTAATGATTACAGAATCCCCATGTTAAAATACTTTAATTACTAAGTCAATAATGGCTGCAACAATTGCCGGACCTTTAGTGTAAAAACAACAGAAGGCGGAAAGCAAACTTTGGGCCAATGTTTAACCAGAACTTTGCATTAGAGCAGATCGAGACAGCCTCCATATGTGCAACCTCCGCCCTGTTGTGTCTGCTGTAAGAATTAACATTATTTCCTATGTTATAGTTGCAACCCTCTTATGAAAATAAAATCTGAATGAAAAGGAGGAATGTACGAACAAAAATCAGGTTTTATTTACTTATTTATATCTTATTTGTTGGATTTTTGTCAGCCCACAAATGCTAAAGTCTGGTTTGCAAAGGAAAAATTGGAAACTAAATGTTAAAACACTTAAAGGAGGAGAAAGATCTTGCATAAAGGAATATATTAATATACAAATTGAATAACAAAAAGTAATATTTTTACATTACCTTGTTGAAATCTAATAAATATTAAATTTTAGAGTTTTAATGTGCCAACAAATGCAAATTATAGATTAATTAATTTAAAATTTCTTTTAAAAAATGTATTTCATAATAATCGAGTAAGATTAAAAACTGAAAATGTTTAGAATTATTCCAGTTGGTCTGCACTGTTATAATAATGAATCACGTTGTTTACACGAATTCAATTCAAGCCTTATAAATGAGCATATGGTGAATAATACCAACCATGTGTGCAAAGTGATAACATACTTACAGTAACTCTGGGCTTCATGTATAATAATCTCAGTGCTGTTTGAGTTTCCCAGGTGTCACCGCATCTGTGAAAACAAAGGTGGCATATGTTAAAAATTGAAGTTATCAAGGAAAAGAGGCCTGTTGTGTGACTTTTTTTGGCCACATTTGTCGTCTTCTTTGTATTTATTGTCGTGTTTTTGCGACCCTCTTGAGCTGTTCTCTCATTAAAAGGATACTTTAAGCTGGTTAAACATTGTATACGAATATATAGTGTAAGGCAGAAACTGAATATGCACAGAGATGGTAGTTTAACTCTTTGTCCCGTGTGAGAGAATATGGATCTTTCACCATTTACTCAAGTACTTAAACACAACTTCTAGGTACTTGTACTTTACTTGAGTTGTTCCCTTTATACAGTTTTAAACTACGACTCCACTACATTTGTCTGACAGCTCTAGTTCCTTTGCACATGACAGTTTTCGTGTCCTTCCTTTCCAGTGAAAACCGTGTATCTCCAGATGCGTTAAGTGTTTAATGTTTGTGATAAACTTAAGAATAAAGTGAGAAAATTCTCCTCCTTCTTCAGCTAAATAAAGTCTTTAAAAAGCCTCTTGGATCAGTTGAAAAATTCATCGTCACGAAAGAAAAATGAGAACAACCTTTCACATCTACAGCAGGAAAATGCAACAAAGACATGGATGCAGCAGGAATATTAATTTTACTTTTTGAGGTATGAATGCATGAACTATACATTAGAATTCTGACTTCTTGCCTCTCTCTGGTTTGTGTGTCTCATCAGAAGCATGGGAGAGAAGGTGTTGTGCTCCAGATGTCCGTTAGAGGGCAGCAAACTCCCATCTTAAATATGTTTTATGTACATTCAGTATGTTGAAGGCTGGCGTGAGAGGGAGGAGATCTGAACAAAAGTTGATTGATTTGCCTTTAATAAAAGTCTTTGAAAATGTCTTTGTGCAGAAAAGCCAAGGTCTCCATTCACAAAAAAAATAAAATAATTTATAGATTTTCAGTGAATCTGTTGTGCTGAGGTTTAGACTTGAAATGCTTCCTGAGAGATGTCACACACGTCTGACACTTAGGCACTAATTAAATCAACAAACAATTCAATAATATGTCATTAATATTCTGCAATGCTATGAGTCCAAGGCCGCTCTTAATATTGCTATACTATATGTGATAAAAATATACATTTAGCTTTTTAAAATAAAAATATTGAGTTAAGTCGATAAAACATTACATTCCAGATGTAACCTTAACACAAGATGTTTTAGAGCGGACTTTTAGGAAAACTGACAATAAATTGATTTTCATTTTACATATTAGTGTTTTGTAACAGGTTTTTATTGATATTTCAGATTTAAACAGGGTTGTCTCTGTCTCTAAAGAGTATTTTAAGCACTGTTTTAAATATGAATACAATAATTAATTAATTATTATGAAGACAAAATATTAAATAAACACAAGATAAGATAACATTACTCAAATCCATTCCCTCTGTCCTTTAATTCACTATTTACATACATTAGAAAGACTGAAAGTGTTAAAGCTGCACCTCTCGGCTCCTTAAGTGGTGGAAGAAGCACACAATTGATAACTAAAGTAAAAGTGCATCTGCTACAGTGTAAAAATATCCCATTACCCGAAAAAGTTCTGCGTTAAGT
Organism: Echiichthys vipera; assembly: GCF_963691815.1. NCBI lineage: Eukaryota > Metazoa > Chordata > Actinopteri > Perciformes > Trachinidae > Echiichthys > Echiichthys vipera. Next base: position 8,871,773 of record NC_139844.1, on the reverse strand, counting down.
ATTAGAATCATCAGCAAATTGTGTAAGTACAAGTAAAATACTTATAAACTGTACACACAGAAGGCCTTGTGACAGTATGACATTAAGATGAGGTGAGGCAAGACAAGACACGAGATAACACAAAGATACGATAAAGATACGACAAGACACAAGATAAGACAAAGATACGATAAAGATACGACAAGACACAAGATAAGACAAAGATACGATAAAGATACGACAAGACACAAGATAAGACAGAGATATAATAAAGATACGACAAGACACAAGATAAGACAAAGATACAATAAAGATACGACAAGACACGAGATAAGACAAAGATACGATAAAGATACGATAAGACACGAGATAAGTCAAAGATACGATAAAGATACGACAAGACACGAGATAAGACAAAGATACGATAAAGATACGACAAGACACGAGATAAGACAAAGATACGACAAGATACGAGATAAGACAAAGATACGATAAAGATACGACAAGACACGAGATAAGACAGAGATACGATAAAGATACGACAAGACACGAGATAAGACAGAGATACGATAAAGATACGACAAGACACAAGATAAGACAGAGATACAGTAAAGATACGACAAGACACAAGATAAGACAGAGATACGATAAAGATACGACAAGACACAAGATAAGACAAAGATTCAATAAAGATACGAAAGGACACAAGATAAGACAAAGATTCAATAAAGATACGACAAGACACAAGATAAGACAAAGATACAACAAGACACAAGATAAGACAAAGATACAATACAGATACGACAAGACACAAGATAAGACAAAGATACAACAAGACACAAGATATGACAAACATACGATAAAGATACGACAAGACACAAGATAAGACAAAGATACGATAAAGATACGACAAGACACGAGATAAGACAAAGATACGATAAAGATACGACAAGACACGAGATAAGACAGAGATACGATAAAGATACGACAAGACACGAGATAAGACAGAGATACAGTAAAGATACGACAAGACACAAGATAAGACAAAGATACAACAAGACACGACATAAGACAAAGATTCAATAAATATACGACAAGACACAAGATAAGACAAAGATACAACAAGACACAAGATAAGACAAAGATACGATAAAGATACGACAAGACACGAGATAAGACAAAGATACGATAAAGATATGACAAGACACAAGATAAGACAGAGATACGATAAAGATACGACAAGACACGAGATAAGACAGAGATACAGTAAAGATACGACAAGACACAAGATAAGACAAAGATTCAATAAAGATACGACAAGACACAAGATAAGACAAAGATTCAATAAAGATACGACAAGACACAAGATAAGACAAAGATACAAGACCACAAGATAAGACAAAGATACAATACAGATACGACAAGACACAAGATAAGACAAAGATACAACAAGACACAAGACAAGACAAAGATACAATAAAGATACGACAAGACACAAGATAAGACAAAGATACAACAAGACACGAGATAAGACAAAGATACAATACAGATACGACAAGACACAAGATAAGACAAAGATACAACAAGACACAAGACAAGACAAAGATACAATAAATATACGACAAGACACAAGATAAGACAAAGATACAATAAAGATACGACAAGACACAAGATAAGACAAAGATACAATAAAGATACGACAAGACACGAGATAAGACAAAGATACGATAAAGATACGACAAGACACGAGATAAGACAAAAATACGATAAAGATACGACAAGACACGAGATAAGACAAAGATACGATAAAGATACGACAAGACACAAGATAAGACAAAGATACGATAAAGATGCGACAAGACACGAGATAAGACAGAGATACGATAAAGATACGACAAGACACGAGATAAGACAGAGATACAGTAAAGATACGACAAGACACAAGATAAGACAGAGATACAACAAGACACAAGATAAGACAAAGATACGATAAAGATACGACAAGACACAAGATAAGACAAAGATACGATAAAGATACGACAAGACACAAGATAAGACAGAGATACAACAAGACACAAGATAAGACAGAGATACAACAAGACACAAGATAAGACAGAGATACGATAAAGATACGACAAGACACAAGATAAGACAAAGATTCAATAAAGATACGACAAGACACAAGATAAGACAAAGATTCAATAAAGATACGACAAGACACAAGATAAGACAAAGATACAATACAGATACGACAAGACACAAGATAAGACAAAGATACAATACAGATACGACAAGACACAAGATAAGACAAAGATACGATAAAGATACGACAAGACACAAGATAAGACAAAGATACAACAAGACACAAGATAAGACAAAGATACAATACAGATACGACAAGACACAAGATAAGACAAAGATACAACAAGACACAAGACAAGACAAAGATACAATAAAGATACGACAAGACACAAGATAAGACAAAGATACAACAAGACACGAGATAAGACAAAGATACAATACAGATACGACAAGACACAAGATAAGACAAAGATACAACAAGACACAAGATAAGACAAAGATACAACAAGACACAAGATAAGACAAAGATACAACAAGACACAAGACAAGACAAAGATACAATAAAGATACGTCAAGACACAAGATAAGACAAAGATACAATAAAGATACGACAAGACACAAGATAAGACAAAGATACAACAAGACACAAGACAAGACAAAGATACAATAAAGATACGACAAGACACAAGATAAGACAAAGATACAATACAGATACGACAAGACACAAGATAAGACAAAGATACAATAAAGATACGACAAGACACAAGATAAGACAAAGATACAACAAGACACAAGATAAGACAAAGATACAACAAGACACAAGATAAGACAAAGATACAATAAAGATACGACAAGACACAAGATAAGACAAAGATACAACAAGACACAAGATAAGACAAAGATACAACAAGACACAAGATAAGACAAAGATACAATAAATATACGACAAGACACAAGATAAGACAAAGATACAATAAAGATACGACAAGACACAAGATAAGACAAAGATACAATAAAGATACGACAAGACACGAGATAAGACAAAGATACGATAAAGATACGACAAGACACGAGATAAGACAAAAATACGATAAAGATACGACAAGACACGAGATAAGACAAAGATACGATAAAGATACGACAAGACACAAGATAAGACAAAGATACGATAAAGATGCGACAAGACACGAGATAAGACAGAGATACGATAAAGATACGACAAGACACGAGATAAGACAGAGATACAGTAAAGATACGACAAGACACAAGATAAGACAGAGATACAACAAGACACAAGATAAGACAAAGATACGATAAAGATACGACAAGACACAAGATAAGACAAAGATACGATAAAGATACGACAAGACACAAGATAAGACAGAGATACAACAAGACACAAGATAAGACAGAGATACAACAAGACACAAGATAAGACAGAGATACGATAAAGATACGACAAGACACAAGATAAGACAAAGATTCAATAAAGATACGACAAGACACAAGATAAGACAAAGATTCAATAAAGATACGACAAGACACAAGATAAGACAAAGATACAATACAGATACGACAAGACACAAGATAAGACAAAGATACAATACAGATACGACAAGACACAAGATAAGACAAAGATACGATAAAGATACGACAAGACACAAGATAAGACAAAGATACAACAAGACACAAGATAAGACAAAGATACAATACAGATACGACAAGACACAAGATAAGACAAAGATACAACAAGACACAAGACAAGACAAAGATACAATAAAGATACGACAAGACACAAGATAAGACAAAGATACAACAAGACACGAGATAAGACAAAGATACAATACAGATACGACAAGACACAAGATAAGACAAAGATACAACAAGACACAAGATAAGACAAAGATACAACAAGACACAAGATAAGACAAAGATACAACAAGACACAAGACAAGACAAAGATACAATAAAGATACGTCAAGACACAAGATAAGACAAAGATACAATAAAGATACGACAAGACACAAGATAAGACAAAGATACAACAAGACACAAGACAAGACAAAGATACAATAAAGATACGACAAGACACAAGATAAGACAAAGATACAATACAGATACGACAAGACACAAGATAAGACAAAGATACAATAAAGATACGACAAGACACAAGATAAGACAAAGATACAACAAGACACAAGATAAGACAAAGATACAACAAGACACAAGATAAGACAAAGATACAATAAAGATACGACAAGACACAAGATAAGACAAAGATACAACAAGACACCAGATAAGACAAAGATACAACAAGACACAAGATAAGACAGAGATACAATAAAGATACGACAAGACACAAGATAAGTCAAAGATACAATAAAGATACAAGACACGAGATAAGACAAAGATGAAGTAACGATAAAGGAACGATAAAGATATGTAGCACCTTTATCCGATCGGGAGAACACACTATGACACCTATAATCTCTCTAGGTTCGGAGAGCCGGTAATAGGTATTCAAACACAATAGCATGAAGTTTATTGCTGCGGGTAAGTTTTATATATATATATAGTATGAGAATGAAAGAAAATAAAAAATAGAACTCTTTCAGAAAGATGAAAAATAATTAAATCAAAAAGTTCAAAAGAAAGTGTCCCTCCTTCTTTGTAGAAGATCAGAGTTCAGTTTCAGTTGTGTTCATATGGGTTTTTGTGTTATGTTCTTATCTGTATCACAGTTGGCCAGATCGTGCACCGCTCCGTCTGAGTCCCTCGTTCTTTCTGGTCGCCACCGAACCTCCTCAGTTGGGGATCTGAATCCTGAAGTCCTAATCCTTCAAAACGAAAAACCAGTCTACACAGAGTGCAGAACAAGTAGCCAGTACTCTCTATTCAGATCATGACATCTTTTTACTTTCACTTTTCACTCTATACATTCCATATCTATACCCAGATGCAGGATATACAGCATTCAAAGCATTGTAAATGAGTCTGTACACTTTATAGTACAGGATAAGTATTTTACCATGTCAATAACCTATCATGAACTCATATTTTCACATAAATGTACTATATATGATATTGATTTTAACGGTAAATTAACTGTATTAAATTATTCTTTTTAACAAAATTAATATTCAATCAATTTCAGTACAGTAAAACACATAATGCACATTACTTTAATCAAAAAGCACTTGTTTCCATCACAACTGCATCATGTCGACACATTTGCTTCATATGCCATCTCTTTCTTTGTAATATGCTATTAGCTTCGCACTAGCAATCTTTTTACAGTTACTTTTCAAAGTTCACAATGATACTGCAGGTTCCACGGTGGGTTTTTTATCCAAGAGCTATAACAGTGCTGAACACCGCAAACACCTTTACCTATGATGGTACATGATGCTCAGGGTCTCTGCAGTCTACTGTTCTTTGTTTGTCTCCCAAGCTGCTACTGTGTGCGTGTGTGTGTGCGTGTTGGTGTGTAAGCTTGTCATTTTAAATGTGTCTTTTAAAGGTCGAGTCTATTCTTTTTGATGCTTTTAATGTTAAATTATTTCCGCACTTTAAGGGATTGTACTGTATCATGTATCCGTATCATGCTAATATCAGCAGCTAACCTGGAGGCCTAGGCCCTTAGCATGTAGCATGTTTCTTACCGGGGTTCAGGCTCAACAGTGAAACCGGCTCCCCTCTCTCTCACGTTCACTCACACGACTTTCCCGTAATAAACAGAATATTTATCAGTAAACTGCCCGAGGATTACCTGTTTTTTTATCATGTTAAGTACCCCGGTTCGTGGCGCTCGGTACTGTACGGTACAGACTGACGTCACGTTCAGTGGCCATGGCATTGAGCACGAGGCTGATGCGCCACCATGTGGTCGGGCTAAGGTGCTACATTTAAATCACACATTGGTTTAGTAACCATGTGCAATAGTATGTGTGGGTAACATATAATAAAGATAAGATAAAGATACGACAAGACAAGAGATAAGACAAGATAAAGGAAAACATAGGATGAAGATATGATGTTAATCTAACTCGCCTAAGTACCTCAAAATTGTTCTTATGCACCACTTGAATCCACTCAGATCTGGTGAACAAACCTTTTTCTTACCTCATCTATCAGCTATCTCTTTCTCGGTGTGTTGCCGTGATTTGAGCTGCTGCTAGTGTTCAACTAATACTTCATTTGAATAGTCACTGCAGAGGTATTTCTACAAAAACAGGGAGGGCCCATTATTCGCCGTCTCCCCACACAGCCAGAAGCTTAAACAGGAATTTTAAGCCAAAGATGAATATTTTTTCATTCAATAAAGCGGGAAGTCAAAACACAGTGTGCAGCAGTGAGGAGAGTTAACAAATGCAGCACTTGTTTGTGTCATTTCTTTTGACTACTGTAGGTCAGTAACATGAATGAATTGCGATTGAGAGGCACTCAGAAGATGGTACTTACATTAACCGTCCCACATAATAAAGTACTCTGTTATTAAAACACGACCCTTGTTATCCTCTGCTGAAATGCATTATTCATTTCATATATTCATATTTCACAAAAGAGTGAAGAATTTTCTAAGAAGAATCAGTAAATCTCTTTTGAATGCCTATTTAAGTGAAATATAAAGGAGAAAAACAAAGTCACTACAAGATCCATGTAGCTTTTCTGGAGCTTTTGATGTTTAATATCATCTTTTTAAACCTCTTCGCTGCTTTCCAAATAAAATGATCATCATCTTCAATACTCATTAGCTGTGTGTGTGTGTGTGTGTGTGTGTGTGTGTGTCTGTGTGTGTGTGTGTGTCTGTGTGTGTGTGTGTGTTGGCCTGCAGGTATTTCTCTCCATGGTGGGAGAAATATGCAAACACTTAAAACACAACACAAGCAGCAGTCCACAGTGTGTGTTGTTCCTGTGTGGTTGGAAAATTTCAGGGCCACACATTTAACTTTTTTTTTTCATTTATCTTATTCAAATTTGGTTTGTTTTATTTGTTTTATGTCAATTTTTTGGTCAAAAAAGAGAAACTTTTTACTCCTATGTTGATGCAACTGAAACTGAAACAAAAACAAAGCAACATATTTAAAAAAAACAGTCTTTCTTTATATATTCTTTTTAAATTTCTTTATTTTTTAATTAGAGAGGAGATGTCACGTAGAAAAGGGCTGCAGGACGTAATCGGGCCCCCTTTTTTCTCCATGGTTTTTGGACAACAATGGAGAACAAGTCAAGTCTAATAAGGGAGATATCTGGCTGTAAAGTCATGATTTAACATCCTTTCAAAATACAATTTCCGGGTCCAAGCCTCAAATTTCTAAATTGTTCCCCGTTAAACAGATCTGAGTTAAAAAAAAAACACAAAATAATTGTAATTTAACTGTTTCCTGTCGTTTAAAGCCGTCTCAGTGAAGAAAGAAGTGATCATAATCGTCCACAGGCTCGGCTGTTGTCTGTTTTGTTTGACGGAGCGTTTGGACCGAGAAATTGTATTTTGAAAGGGTGTTACGTCAGACTTCACAGCCCCATACGATCTCTTTTTCCTGGTTCTGTGAGTCAGTGTGCTGCAGCACTCTGGAGTGTGGGAACTTATGGGGGGCGGCTTGATAATAAGGAATTTCAATAAGTAACAGATGCTCAGAATAGTTTGTATCTTTTCGAGAGGATGAATTTTGCAATAGTTGAAGTTTGAAGTTTGTTTAATATGGGAGTTAAAGGACACAATGTGATCAAAGATAACTCTGAGAGATGCCACGTAGAGATATCTTTAGGGACTGTGTACACAGGGATTAGGTATATGAGGCTTTGGATGTGCACAAACAATTATTGTAGGATCAGTGCATTGTTGTTTTTTCACAGGGTGGTTGAACAAAATATAAAATATACTACTACCTTAAAGGAGCTGTACTCCACATTTTTTAAATTGGTGCTATATAACATTAAAAGCAGCCATAGGACAATTGTACTGTTTTAAAACATGCAGGCATTAGAGCATAAAGACACGTACAGTACAACACGGGGGAATTGTTGGGTCTGTGTAAATCATAAATAACTCATAGAGTGTGGTCTTTACCTACTCTATAAAGTGTCCTGAGATAACTTTTGTTATGATTTGGCACTATAAATGTATTGTGTATACAATAGTAATGAACATTCAGAACATTAATACAGCAGCAACAGAATATTTTCTATGTAAAGACAGAGTGGAGTAATGGCGTCCTGTGCAGAGAATTAAGTCTCTCTCCCTTCTGTATTTAACGTATTGGGGAACGGTCCGTGAGAGTCATGTGGAGGCAATCCCAGCCCAGGTATTTCAAGTGCCTACAGCTCCTTAAAACAAAAAAGGAATTGCAAAACTGAACCCTCAGGTGGATGACTTCATGTTCTTTTGTGTTGCCCCCGATTTTCATTTATGTACAAAAAAAACAACATCATTTAATTTAATTGCTTATTCTCATGAAGTGATGAATGTTTTGTTTTTGAAACATTTTTCCTCATAGTTTTTATTGAAGGCTTTTGTCTGAGAGAGAGAGAGAGAGAGAGAGAGAGAGAGAGAGAGAGAGAGAGAGAGAGAGAGAGAGAGAGAGAGAGAGAGAGAGAGAGAGAGAGAGGAGAGAGAGAGAGAGAGAGAGAGAGAGAGAGAGAGAAAGGGGTAAGGTGTACTTGAGTGTAAGTGCGAGCTCGGATACAATTTTTCCTCTCACATACGTGGAGAAATAAATTCTTACAGTATAATAGAAACAAACTATTCACTGCAGTCAAGCCTGTCCCTCATAGAAAAGAACAGAAAAGACTACATAAAAGACTTTTGTGGCATCTGCTCTTATAAGACTCTTCCCTGACTTGGCTCACCTTGGCAAGACCAACAGACATTAATAAGGCTCCTAATTACGTCCTTATAGCTGCACCTCAATAGCTGCTTCATAACATCAAAGTTGAATCTCACTTTAAATTGTGGGACTAACAGTTGTTTTACACATATTCGGCCTTGTCATTTTTAAAAACTCTTCCACAAGCACATTCTCAAGTGTGTAATTAGCGTATGAATGCTTTCTTTAAGACTAAAAGCTGCTTTTGATTAAGACTGTGCATATTATTACTCAAGAGAAGCAATTTCTTTCACATTAATGAGTGGTCTGGTAAAACAGAGAGGCATCGTGTCATGCAGACACCCAGCAGAAGGGAATATAATCATGCAGCTCTTTGCACTTTATTTAACGCAGTTACAAAGCACACAGGCCATGAGAGGTAAATAAGCATTTCTGAGACAGTGAGAAATTAAAAGTTACAGAAAGAGAGAAAAGGAACTATTCTTTGTTTGCATATAGTTCCATTTACACCCTGCGTATCCAAACATCCAAGGTAAAAGCTCCGGCTATTCTTTATGGGCTTAATTGCATCTTTTCTTTGGTTGTCTGAATAAAACATGGTAAGTCTCTTGCCACACGTGTCAGAAACTTTGTTCCATCAGTGTGGTTTTGGGTCAGAAATTGTCCACGTGAAAAAAAAAAAACCCTATTCACAATAAACACCACAAAGACTACAGGTTGAAGGTCTGACTTCTTCTGCAACCACGCCAGACGGTGGACTGTAACGTCTACTCTCAAGTGTTCAGTTCAATTTCTAGAGTCTTTTTCTTGCATCCAGTTTCTAGGCTGACACCACAGCTACTAATACTAACAGCAATAACTCTCATGACTTTTAACTCAGCAGTAGTGCCTCCATTCTGGATCTACATGCAAACCACATGCATGTTTACGGCTTAATAAGCACACCTGCACACTTGAGTGAGTTGATCTGATAAACAACTGTCATCTCTTTGACAACCTTAAAAAATCGAATGCTTTCTCATCAAGTAGCTGTGAAAGAAGCAAGAATGACTTTCTTTACAAATGTAGTTGCAGGCCATCGCCATAACCCTAAGGTGTTATTCAGTACAATAAATTGTGTTGTGTTGTTAACTCTTCTTCTCATTCTGAAATACAGTCAAGGGCGCAGATTTCCTTTCAACATTGTATGGGGGGGCACGTATTAAGCGTCAAACACTGAATTTACTGCATTCGGGTGGATTTTCATGCACAAATTTGTAGTGGAAATTATTTTCCTCTGTAAGGGAACACACAAGTGACTCCTATGACAACCTATTCTTTTATCTCCTATTCAATTCTCCAAATCTCAGATTATTATATTTTTTTCTGTCTTTTTAGTTATAATTCTTTCAAATTTGCAGCTGTATTAAAGCAGCTTTTGCGTCAATTTTCACCTCTTCTTCTATTTCATCTGTTTGGTGGCATACTGCCCCCAACTTTACCGTAGGTATTGTTGCGTTTATTAAGCCCCATTCTAGCAGTTCTTCAAAATACAAGTCCTCTGCTACATTCATGTTTTTAATGGGGGCAACAAATGCTCAAGCTCTAAATATTGAGGGGGACATGTCCCCATGGACGCAAGGGACCTATCAGAGCCAATTTTGTTCAACCAGAAACAATATAGGGCATGAAATCGACAATCTTTTCAACAAGAGATAAATGGAAGTTCGCATGTGATTTTGTAATTTATTTCATTGATTTCCCTTTGTAAGATATAGTACAATATGGCCTTACTACATTACCTAATGCTTTTGTAACATTTTGTAGTGCACATTAGTTTCTTTTTTAATCAATGTTAATTGCAAAAGAGTTGAAAATTTCCATGTGAATAAGTGAGAATATGTGGGAATTCACAGGAATAAACTGGACATTTCAGGGTCATTTATACTAACTGTGATTAGATGAGCGCTGTACGTTCTACCATCACGTGCACAGAAAAGTAGCATCTTGAGGGCTTTATCCAGAAGTTTTGATTATATTACTGAAGCCGAATACATTTGCTCAATGATCATAACTCATCACTCATCTTCAGCCTCTTATCCGGGTTGGGGTCGCGGGGGCAGCAGCTCTAGCAGGGGACCCCAAACTCTCCTTTCCCGGGCCACATTAACCAGCTCTAACTGGGGGATCCCGAGGCGTTCCCAGGCCAGTGTGGAGATATAATCTCTCCACCTGGGTCTTCCCCGAGGCTTAATGATGTTTAAGTTATTTAAGTTAACTATAGCAAATACTAAATCAAAACATGTTCATGTTGTTCAATGAAGGAATCCATCAAAGTTCTACTTTGTTTATAGCAGCACTCCACCAGTCAATACGGATATGGAGTGAGAGAAATTTCAAGTCTGTCAAAAAGATTAACTATTCAAATTCTGTACATCACAACCTTGATGTAGCAACGCTTTCTACGTGAAGCACACACACTCCCAACCATTTTACCTCATTCATGCACAGAAACTTTCAAGTTCATGCATTCCTTTCACTGTTTTTTCTATATATTTTTCCTGCTTTCTCTCCTCCATGAAGACGCAGATCCTTTAATGAGCTTTCATAAGCTGGTGCCCTTCATGGAGCTGCAGTCAGAGTGCTTTGGCCTCTCCTTGAATGGCAGAAGGAGTGGTGGGATGAGCAATGGATTTCCTTTTACATGCACAGTTCTGATCTGCTTTCATATCTTATTAAGTAAATAAATTATTACCGTTTAGTGTGTGATAGTGTTTCTACTGTTTTTGATATTAAACAGCAGAAAGTACAAACATACACACACACAGGTAAACAGGTATACAAAGCAGCAAACTCTGGCAAAATAAGTGTACACCCAGTTTTTCAAACTGTTAAGTGTCTTTATTGAAATAATATAAGAAAATAGTTTGAGTTGTCAGATAATTTATATTTTTTTGTCATATTTACTAAATATAGTATACTTGTATAGTGTATTATATTTTATGTATATATATATATATATATATATATATATATACATATACATATATATATATACATGTCATCCTATATTACAAGTAATAGCCCACACTATATTCAACATGTACTCATCAAGAGGATCGTATTATATCTTAGGAAATATGACATGTTCTATTTAATGCCATGAAACGGCATCCACAAGTGAACCGGGACAGTTATGTTTTGGAAACGACAGGTGTAGGTTATGTTTAGGCATCAAAACAACTTTATTAGGATTAGAACAAAGGCGTGTTTCGGGTTAGTACTTCCTGGACATGAACACAATTTACCACCCCATCCTACCTCCCAAAATGGAGATTAGTGTTCTTATACCAGGTTACCTGATTTAAATACGTAGGATACACACAAATGAACTGTGCATTACTATTCGTAGTTATGATATGTACGAACAGTGAATGAGGAACAATTTCTCTCACCTCAACCACGTCCTTTGAGTGCTTAAACACACTCATACAACCCAAAAATTCATTATGCTTTAGGCCCCGTTTACACATACAGGGTTATTTTTAGAAACAGAGACATTTCCCTGCGTTTGTGCCCTTCGTTTACATGCAAACGGAGAATTTGCCTCTGAAAACGTTTCTTTCTAAAAACTCCGGCCGGAGTGGAGATTTTAAAAATCTCTCTGTACACTGACACCTAAAGGTTTGGCATGCTCTTGACGGCATATATACACGGGTTAGTGTAAACTAAAACTCTTCTGAAAATGGACAGGTGTGCCCAATGTAATGTTGAAAATGGAGACGGGGAAATGTGCATTTATGAGAATTGCCGGCCACGTGTAAACGTAGCATTAGTTTCAAAATTAAAAATGTTGTTGAAATCATTTTGGAGTTCAGTGCCAGACAGCCAACATACATTGAAATATGTCATTATTATTGATTTAAAAAGGCTCCCAAAACCTATTTCTTGTTGCAGAGTAATTGCATATTAATAGCTGCAAGGAGATATGGTGGAAAAAAAACATATACGGACATGAACAACGGGGAATAAACTCAGTCCCTTGATAATTATTATCATTGTCATATTCTATAACCTTAGCTGCGCTTGTTCCTACTATTCTGCTGTATTAAGTGTCATAACATATAAGTCATATTCACATTACTATAGATATTATTACAGTTACTGTTACTCTTTGGTTGCTTGCATGTCCATCTTTTCTCTCTTTCTCTCTCCTTTTCTTCCTCCCCAACCGGTGCAGACAGATGTCCGTCCTCCACAGAGCTGGGTCTGTCTGACGTTCCTGCCTGTTAAAGGGAAGGTTTTCGTTGCCACCGTACTTTATGGAGGAATTGTTGGGTCTTTGTAAATCATAAATAAGTCATAGAGTGTGGTCTTTACCTACTCTGTAAAGTGTCCTGAGATAACTTTTGTTATGATTTGGCACTGTAAATAAAATTGAATTGAATTGAATTAAATTGAATAAGATGAAGTGGTTGCAGGTGATGTGTGAGATACATTGAGATTTATTTCATATTTTTGCAATAAATATAAAAATACATTTGAGACGTTTTTTATAATCCACTTGAATTTTGGGGTCTCTTTTCGTTCATCACCTCAACAGGTGGGTCAACCGGGCCAGGCTCTACAAAAATTCACAGTATTTCTTTAAAGATAATCCACCACAAAAGCGCTCAGTAACTGAAGGATTTGACACATCTTCTAAACAGCCTTATGGTCATATGAACGCAAGAATGAAAAAAAATGACCAGATAATTCACTTAAGTGAATATTCAGTCGAAGGGCATAGAGAGAGTCCTGTTGTTTACTGGGCTTTCACATGAACGGCAGACAATACTTTCTGTGAAACCATTTCCCTTGAACCTTGAGCAAATTGTTTTCATCTCTGAATGCCACTTAATGCACTAGAAATACATTACAGTCCAACCTGCCCGTGCTAATGGACATTGAACCGGTAGACTGGTGATAGGAAAGTTATAAAAATGCAACTTTTTAAAGCCCTATATTTCATAGAAAGGATTTCCTTTGAAGCAACTCACTCACTAAAGGGAAAAGTATATATTTTTTCCATTATTTGTCCTTGAGCAAACAGCACTTGCCGGACGCAAAAAACAATAATAACATTATGAATTGGAATTTTGATTAAAAGAAAATCAAGCGGATAAAAAAATAATCAAATATGGTGGTGGAAAAGTCAGACTGGTTCAAAAAAGATTAATACTTTTTTAATCACTTTGTTAGGTGGTGGTTCATTGGTGGTGGTTATTTGTCATACGTTCTTGAAGAAAAATCACAATATATTTACATGTATTTTGAAGTGCATGAAGTCAATCCACACGCCTTTTTTCCAAATTGCCCTCCTTGGCTAAGGTCCTTGAGAAGTTCATTTTTCTTTTGAATGAAATGTCATTTAAGAATTTCACCTTCTTTTGGCAGAAAATTCAAGGCTCACCACAGCACAGAGGCTGCTTCACTCAGGCTGACTAAAGACCTCCTGATTGCTGCAAACAAATGGAACAGATTGATCTTATTTTATTAAGGAGCGCAAAACCTTAATGCATTTTTTTTTCATCAATCATGTTAAGTTTGGCTGATTTACTCTTAAATAAATCTTGGTTTTCTGATACAGAGTTACACGTTTGGGCATCAATAGTTATACTGGTGTTCCACAAGGAACAGCCCCAGGGCCTTTGTTGTTTCAACTTGTTTTTTTTTTTTTATAATGCATCAAAGTTTGCTACACCCGAAAATGTAATCGATAGATATTATGTGTGCGGATGAACGTACAGTTGACTGAACGTAGATTTTAAAGCTAGTCATGAATTAAGATCTTCAACGTATCCTGTAATTGTCATTATCTGTTTGTTATCATTTAACTTACATATAAAAATGCTTTCGCAGTAAAAGCCCTTTTCCTTACACCCGCATTTAAACGGGCAAAACTTGTGAACTAACAAATTCAAAACAAAACGATCAACTCTGCAACTGTGGCTGAGTGAAATAGTGGGTCGTCCTCCATTTGAGAGATCGGCGGTTCGATCTCCAGACCAAAAAATCTCTCCGCACAGGAGGCACGAAACCAAAGTAGTCAGTGTAAAACCAATGTACCAAATCAAAGCGCTCCACACAGGAGGAAAAAACAAAAAGGCAAAGTTAACAAATAAATCTCAAAATAAGAACACTCCGTACGGGAGGAATAAACATATACAAAGTGAACAAAATAATTAGTTAAATAAAGACGCTCCAACCTGGAGGAAAAAACAAAGTCACAAGTGAATTCAAAAAGGGAAAACTTACTTGGACCAAAATAAGGAGTACAAAAACCTGAACAAAAACAAAGATCTCAACAACATGGACAAGACTGTGGAACAAAACGCTGGATACATTCGACGCACGGTACGAAATAATCTGGCACAGAACAGGGGTAAAGACAGACTTTATACACATGAGGGAAGGGGAGCCACAGGTGGAAACAATCGGGAATCAGGGAATGACGTCAGACCGGTGACACAAGAGGAAGGGCAAGTAACCTGGAACGAGAGGAGAGTTATCTTTCAAAATAAAACAGGAAATTCACAAGACAAAAAACCAGAAGACAGGACAAACCTCACCGCAGCGTGACAATACCCCTCCCTCTAGGGCCGACACCTGATGGCCCAGGGAGTTCAGGATGAGCTTGAAAGAAGTCCCTGATTAAGCTAGGGTCCATGATGTGGCGAGAGGGAACCCACTGTCTTTCTTTGGGTCCATATCCATCCCAGTCCACCAGAAACTGTCTGCCCTGGCCCCGGTTGCGTACTGCCAGTAACTGCTTGACCTTGTAAACTGGTCCCCCGTTGATCACCTCCGGGGGAGGAGGGGGTGCCGCTGTTGGTACCACTGAGTTCATCTTCGCTGGTTTCACCTAGCTGACGTGAAAGGTAGGATGTACGCGAAGAGACCGGGGCATGCAAAGTCGAACCGCCGCAGGTCAGACGAGTCTGGTGACTGGGAAGGGCCCGAAGAATCTTGGGGCCAGCTTCTTGGAGGGGACCTTTAGCCATAAGTCCTTGGCCGACAACCTTGGCCGGCGCCCAGATGATGTTTTGTTCTGTGCGCAGACCAAACATGCCTCCACGTACTCCCGGACCTCCGGCTCCATGGATGGCCACCAGAACCGCCGGGAAATGACGGACATAGTCCTTCTGACTCCCGGATGACATAAAAGCAGCAAGGTATGAGCCCAATGAATCACCTGTGGACGCAACTCGGTGGGGACAAACAGGCGATTATCGGGACATCCACTAGGTGATGGGGCTCCACCATTAGCTTGCTTTACCTCAGTTTCTATGGGCCAAGTCACCGCTCCAACCACACGGTTCAGTGGAAGGATGGTTTCTGGTTCCTTGGCTTCAGGCTCGGGGTCGAACACTCGTGACAGGGCGTCAGGCTTGACGTTCCGGGACCCCGGCCTGTAAGAGAGGGAGAAAGAAAAGCTGTTAAAGAAGAGAGCCCACCTGGCCTGGCGTGAGTTTAGCCTTTTGGCTTTTTTGATGTATTCCAGGTTCTTATGATCAGTCCAGACTATGAATGGGTGATCGGCCCCCTTCAGCCAATGCCTCCTTTCTCCAGGGCGACTTTAACCGCCAACCACCCCCCGTGTGCCGACATCGTAGTTCCGTTCTGCCTTGGACAGCTGTTTCGACAGGAAGGCGCAAGGGTGCATCTTGCCGTCCTGCTCTGAACGCTGCGAGAGCACTGCTCCCACCCCTTCGTTGGAGGAGTCCACCTCCACCACGAATTGGCAGCACGAGTCAGGCATGGTGAGGATGGGGGCTGAGGTGAAGCGCCTCTTGAGGGTCTGCCAGGCCTTCTCTGCTTCCGGCTACCAGCGGAACTGCACCTGGGTAGAAGTGAGAGCATGGAGAGGAGCAGCTATTGCGCTAAAGCCTCTGACAAATTGCCTGTAGAAGTTAGCAAACCCCAAGAACTGCTGAACCTTCTTGCGACTGTCAAGCATAGGCCAATAGGCCACAGCGGTAACTTTAGCCGGGTCCATCTATACCTTTCCAGGGGCTACAATGAAGCCCAGAAAAGGTGTCGGCATGAAAAACACTTCTCGGCTTTGACATAAAAATGGTTATCCAGAAGTCGCTTGAGCACTTGGGTAACATGGCTCTGGTGGGTGTCTAGGTCGGGGGAGTAAATTAAAATGTCGTCGAGATACACGTAGACAAAGTGGTCAAGAAAGTCTCTAAGCAGGTCACTAATCATGGCCTGGAATACTGCCGATGCATTGGTGAGACCAAAAGGCATGACGCGATACTCGTAATGTCCACTAGGGGTGTTGAATCCCGTCTTCCACTCGTCCCCCTCCCTTATCCGCACCAGATGGTACGCGTTGCGGAGATCCAGTTTGGTGAATACTTGAGCTTGCTGAAGCTGATCGAATACCGAGGACATGAGGGGAAGAGGATAACAGTTCTTTACCGTGATGTCATTCAGGGGACTATAGTCTATGCAGGGTCTGAGGGATCCGTCCTTCTTTTTGACAAAGAAAAAACCCAAAGACAGGACAAACCTCACCGCGGCGTGACAGGCTGAACGACAAATCCAGTTCTAATAATACGCCCATGCCCTAAACAGATAAAGCTATCATAGCTCATTAGCTTTGTTGCTCTGTAAACTTTGATTTTTCTTTATTTAGTAGACACCAGATTTGAGGGTACAAGTAGCCTACCTCTCCTGAAAACACTGTGATAACTTATTATCTTGTTAGCAACTGAGCTAACTAACTCTGAAAGTAACGTTAGCATGTTCCCAACTGTCTAGCATGCTCCAGCTACAGTAATCGGCCAACTAGTCCTGTGATTACAGTCCCTGCATCACCAAGCCTCTTTGTGATTTATTTCATGAAGATTGACTGGATTAATTATGCATTATGCACCTCTTTCTGGGTTGACCAGACCTGTTTAAATCAGTTTTAATTAGTTGGCTAAATTGTTAGTTTTGACATGTACAGGGGGATCTGTTGATGAAAATAATAAAAAGATTGACAAGGATCCAAGTAAATAAATGAATTGCATGTGATTTCATTGGCATAAAACACTATTCCAGGTCGGACACTTCCTCGGTGTGAAAGGACAATCTTATTTATGTAACACACTCGCCTGAAATAATTGTTTAGTGCTTTTAATTTTGTGGTTGACAGAATTGTTTTGCTCTAATTTTCTATTTCAAAATAAATTAGTGAAACCCCGTCTTCGGATATTACCGTCAATATCAATAAATCAATTAAAACCCAATTATATGTATTTATACTGTGAGATATTTTATTTAACTTTCTGTGTCCTGGTCCGACACACACCTTGTGTGTATGTTTGTTGTGCATGCGTGTGCATCTGTCTGCCTACCTGCCTGTCTGTGGTTGAATAGAGGAGTATTCTGATTTCAGTACTGTCGTCTCCCTTCTCTCCTTCTTCTCTGACCTTCTATTGTGAGTTGCTTGGAGACTGACAGAAAAGAAGCGCTGTCTGACCCTTTATATACCTCCCTCTCTCCCCTCCTCTGTGCATCCCCCCCATTTACCTCCATGTCTCAAACCCTCTACCCCTGCACGTGTCTGTCTGTCTTTGTCTCTGTCTTTCCCTTCAGATATCAAATATGCCCTCACTGTCCCTCTAGTCATCCTCCCATACAATTTTTGGTGGTGTCTGAGTAATAGGGTGCACACACACACACACACACACACACACACACACACACACACACAACACACACACACACACACACACACACACACACACACACACACACACACACACACACACACACACACACACACACAAACCCTTTATTCACAGCTTTTCATTGTCCCCACTCTCTCATTCACACGGTGCGAGACATTGGCCTTGGGATGGATGCGCGTTAGACCCTCTTTGCCCTGTAAAACATTTGATTTCTCCTCGTCTGCCTCTCCCTACATGTGTTTATGCAACAATAAATTGAATCTATACAACTAAAAATTGGATTGATCAACTCCCCCAGCTGAGTGGCTGTCAGCGTTTGTGTACCAATACAAGCACCAGCTATACCGCGATTTGATTGATTCCCATTTGTCTGTTGTCTGTTTTGCACCTGTGTTGCTGGGAGTGAATGGGAGGAATATGCCACACAGTGATCTTTTTCCTTTTAACAAGCCAATTTATCAGGTGGCTCCTAGGGTCCTTGGTGAGCGTGGGTCTTTTCATTACCCCGGCTTCGCCCTCTTTTCCTCTCTCTCTTTATGTGCCAATTCAAAGAAAACCTTCAACAGAAGAAAAACAACAAAAAAAAAACCTTTCCTTATGATAAAGAAGAAGAAAAAACAGAGTAGATTACAATAAAGGCAACTCTCCTTTTCTTCAAAGCTGGACAATGTAAAGAGGGTGAGGATGATTCTTCTTAATTAAGGAGTGGGGGAAGATATAGCTAACGAGGCAGTTCTAATTAAATGCATCCTGCGAGGTGATGCTGAGAAGCCTCGAGAATTTTTTTTTTTTTCAGTTTAGCAAAACCGCAGAGAAGAACAAAGCTAAAATGTGAGAAATGTTCATCAAATGCTTTGCTTTTGCTTTGCATAATTACCAGTTTTATTCCGTTTGAATGGTCTGGATGACTTCTTAGTGCCGGACTCCTGGGTGAACCCTTTTTTTTTCTTCTGTCAAGAACCCGAGCCTGACACCTGGTAACAAGAATGTAGCTGCTGCCCCATCTGCCTTTATCCTCAAGACTCATTCAGCTAATCAACGACAGGTTAGATAGAGAGAGGTATGAAAGCAAGATGAGACACAGGGGTGGGCTGAGGAGATGTACAACAAGATGGATAATTAAAATAGCTGTAATCTGGGATCTACAAAAGAGCATCCTAATTAGCCTGTTTAGTTTATGTATTCAACGCGGATTGTCTTTATCTGGTTACACGCGTGGTCGGTGTCTGTTCATCTCTTCTCTCCTTGCCCTTATAAATAAATCTCTAAGCTTGTTCTATATATTAATTATTTAAAAAATGAAAATAAATTAGGTGGACCGTGACACCAAGGCACCATAACTACTGTTACGTGACCTGTTTTAGCCGTTAGTGTTAGGCATGAATGCCACTTGGTTGGGATTAGAAAAAAGGTTGTGATTTGGCTTAGTATGTCCGGGACATGAAATAGAACTGAGAGAAAATCCTCAAAGCAATTTCAGTCAAAAGCAACTGGACTTGGTTGTTTGTCTAGGAAGACGTTTCACTTCTCATCCAAGAGGCTTCATCAGTTCATGTCACATCTGACCAGGCTGTGACTTGTCCAACTAACTGAGAGACTGACTGAGAGAAAACCAACCAACTTACCCAGCAAGTCCTGTGTTTTACTTCCTGAAGTGTAGATTCACTATCTTATGCTATTAACCCTATCCGGACAGATCCGGTGTGACACAGTTCCCGGTGTTTTCGAGGGGGTTAACTGGGTGATCACCCCCGAAGTGCAAGTAGAATTTATTTATACACTTCTAAGAATCCACAAGTAAAATATCACATTTGTACATTGACATTTACATGTCAAATTATTATATGAAAGTGACGTTGATGAGAGAAAGCAGGAAGAACGTTTGGGCAACGCTCAGCCTGAGCGGCTCAGGTGGTGGTTTACATTAAAAATGCATTTAGGACTTTAAGGCATATTTTGGAGTTGATAAAGCATTTAATTTTATTGTGAAAGACTGAAGTTTGGTCCTGGATGTTTTGTCAGCATTGATCATAATGTGGATGACCAGCTAGGGCCGGTTAATTCACTGTGTTAGCGTCCTTTTGACCACTCTTATAAACACAAAGATAAATTAGGCCGTTAAAACCATATATGGTTACAAAGATAAGAAGTTAGACTTTAGTTTAACACCATTAAATTATCTAGTGGATTGCTTTCTTCAGTTACAAAAACTTGGAATACGCACAAAATAAATACGTGGAAAATGCACAAATTACTGCACATTACTTTTTGTTATCATGTCTACGATAAATGCATTAGAACACCCTGATTGATGAGGTTTGTTCCTGTCATGTCTCATTGTCATGAACACGTGAGGAAACATTAGTATGGCTACAGATGCTTTTCAATAGGACATGAACTCTAGTCCCCTGCATGGAAAAAGTGAAGAGGATGACCTCCATGCCGTTTTGCTTTTTGCCTACTTCCTGCTCAGATTGGTGACACTCAAACACATACTTTGTCCTATATAAACGTAATTCTCAGCTGAAACGTCAGCACCTAACCTCATTGTTCCTTTCAAGGTCTAAGATGATGAGTACAAAGCCAGAAAAATAAAAAAATACACCCTCAAACATTACTTGCAGAGAGATATGTACATATATCTCAATTTGCACCTCATGCAGAGACTATTGAGATTGCTGCTGCCACCACAATACAGTAAAAGTAAACTGAAATTTCACTCCTGCTGCTTGAAATAGTGACAGAAAAATACATTAAACGATTTTCATTCAAGTTACTTTCTACAAAGAAATGGTCCCTGTAACAATTGACCGACTGTGTGCTCAATGGATGAATGATGAATTTATCTAGCATTCAGCATATTTATATTATTTTCAAAAAATGTAAGTAAATAATAGACTAAAGCTGAACTCTTTTTGGGCAAATGAAGACAACAACTATTTGCAGCGATATGAGTCAACCATTTATCTCCCCCTTTTCATTGTAAACCTTCACATGACCTCTGTCTGTCTCTCTGTCTCTCTCACACAAGCAAACACACACAAATGTGCACAAACAACTTTCCTCCAGCCTCCACTTCCTAGTTTCTCCCATGTTCCTCTGCTGCCCAACTAAGATTTCAGTCCTGCTCTAACTCACACGCACACACGTGCACGCACACATGCACGCACACACAGGGCCAGATTTCAGTGACATTTCTAACTCGGGTACATGAGCTGAGGCAAGCCACATGACTCGTGATTCATGAGGACGCTCATAGAGCTGTCAGACTGGAGGCAGGTGTGTGTGTCTCTCTCTCTCTCTTACTCTCACACACACACTCAAACACACACACACACACACACACACACACACACACACACACACACACACACACACACACACACACACACACACACACACACACACACACACGTATGAGTAGAGAAAAAGGGAGTCTGACCTCATCCCTAAACACTGCAAGATGGTGGTTGAATGGCTGGCAGAAGAGTCTTGTTGCCAGTCACAGGACCTAAGCTTCAAACACACACACACACACACACACACACACACACACACACACACACACACACACACACACACACACACACACACACACACACACACACACACACACACACACATACACACACAGACGTAGAAGGTCTTTTTGAAAGAGTTGAAACCTGATCAAGCTGGCGAAGCTTCAATATCATATTAAAAGTTATGACTTGTCCGACTGATGGATGGCTTCTCTGTTTTCTCTGTTGTCACCATTTACTCACTGTCTGGCACCCATCAGCACCGCAAGGTGCTGCGTCTTACCATTTACACACACAGAGGTTAAAAAGATTCCTTCACCCAATAGCGGAACAAAACTCCTGTGAAGCTTATTGGAGACATCAACATTGCACCAAAAACGACTTGATAAGAAATTAAAAGATACATTGTTGTGCTTCAATTGTGCAGTGAGAGCATCAGAAGGATTGTGTCTCCGTGTTTAGTTAAAGGGATTATGTGGTTGAGGAGATTATTTATAAACTGTTGGTCCTGATGAGCTGGAGGTGGGGTTACATAAACCAACCAGGCAGCTGGTAATAATAGCAGCAGCAGCAGCAGCAGCAGTGAAGATCCTGCAGCCCTCAGTTCAGAGACAAGTGACACGGAAAGACAAGACCGTTGACATGACGTGTTGGTAAATGTACTTGTTAAATTCTTTAACTTTACTTCATTTTTTTATTATCGAGAAGGGGTAGGAAAGTAAACATGTCACTCTACTAGATTCAATTTTAATTAAATATTATTTTTAATTATAATTATTTTTTCCATTTATGTATATTCATGTTTATTGTTAATTTCATTTATTGTTATTTGTTTTTATCTTTTTTGTTGTCGTCTTACATGTTCAAAACAAAAAATAAAGAAATAAAGAAAGATTTTTTATTATTGTGTAGAACAAACTTATACTAATAACAATTTAATATCATTCAACTGAACTTCGAGGGACTCAACCTATCGTAAATAGACTCAATTTATTCTTAATTAATCGCTATAAACAAATATCTGTAATCATACGCAGGCAACGGGACAAGAGTTTGGTTTTGAAAGCGTTTTGATTTCTGTTTCTTTCAGTAGCATTGACCATTCGCGTCTGAGCAGGCTCTGGCTGCATTTGTAAATCATTAACAAATACACTTGTAACGTAACCACAGTGACGCAAAGGACACAAACAAAAATGATGGGACACAACATCTATATCAAACGCAGACGGCCGTGACAAATGGCGGTACGTGACACCCTGGAAATGAGAATGAGCTGAGGAAACAGTCCCTGTGGACAAATGGAAATCTAGCAGGAGCTACCACAGAGGTGGTTTTGGTGAATATGTTTTCTGTGGACAGGTTTTGTCATTGCAATGGCATCCCAACTGTGCAAGATACAGTCACAAAACTTTACGGGTGTGTAGTCGAGATCACAGTGAAGGTTGAGTTTGAAAACGGCTATGGTCTGATTAAACGTAACTCACCTTAACGTAAGTTAATTATCTTCATTCACTTTTACGACAACAACTATTTAAACAGTTGAAATAACCTTAATTAATTCTCTACAGCGCTGATACAGTCATACAGCCTGTATCTGGCTACATGAGAAGAAAACAACATAACTTCACTCAACTTAACTCAACTTACCTCAACTTAATTCAA
The DNA here is from genome assembly GCF_963691815.1 of Echiichthys vipera. Lineage (NCBI taxonomy): Eukaryota > Metazoa > Chordata > Actinopteri > Perciformes > Trachinidae > Echiichthys > Echiichthys vipera. Next base: position 8,847,995 of record NC_139844.1, on the reverse strand, counting down.
CTTAATTTAAGACAGTTAACTAACTTAAAGCTGCAGTCAGGAGGTCTGGGAGATTGAGTTGACTCAAATTTCAAATGTATATGTTATATCTCTCACGCCCCTCCCCCTCTACCATGGAGCTCCACAGCTTCCTCCCATAGAGTGCTCGTCAGTGCACGTGCACCAGATTCCTGTGAACGCACCTGTGTCTTCTCTCATCAATAAACAGAATTGAGTACACACTACATGGAGGAGGGCTGGCTAACTCACTCATAAATAGCATCTGCTAACGTCATTTAGCGTATGCCTAGCTTGAGGTGTGTTCCTCTGATAATGTAACATGCAGGAGGGGGGGGGGGGATCTGTGGCGTGTACACGAACGGTGGACAGGATGACACGGCCGCGCTGTGGATTTTTACAAAAGGGACAACAGGCTCTATGTGCACGTAGAGGCACGTTTTTTTTTTTCTAAAATGGGATGACTTATGTTGTTCTATCAGAGCATAGCGTCGGCTTCAGTGAATATGATCAAAGAATGTTTAAAGCTGCCGACTGCAGCTTTAAATAAACACATAAAGTTGACGCTGATATTAGCTGCAGTAGTGAAGTCCATCAGCTCTCGTTAACTGTGTGTATACCTTTAGTATTTACTATGTCTATATTCTATACATAGTACATAAGTACATAAAGTACCTATTCTATATTAGTGTTGTATATAGTAGACTATCTCTATCTCATGCTGAGTATTGTAATATTATTTGAACTATATTAAAGCTTAAATGTCCCCTTCCTGGCTCCAGTAGTTCATCTTCTATGATATTTATAGATGACAGTATAAAACAAGCAGTAAAATGATAAAATAAGACGTAGCCTTGACAATAGTGAGATTATGGAAATATTCTCCCCTGTCAGACTTCATGCATGTTAAGTGTCGATATGCGGGGAATATTTCCACAAAATTGCTGCATCTCTCCACACAATCGACCTGATCTGGAACAAGTGAGCGTGGAGGATCCAGCGGCTCATATTCTCATGCAGAAATGAACTGTGACAAGCCGTGAATTCCTCCCGCTCGCTTGCAACAGCAGAATTCCTCGTTCACTTTTTTTCTTTTTTTTTTAAAGGAGACAGCTACAGAGGATTTGTGTCAAGAATCCGTGTCACGCAGGACACAATCAACACGAGTTTTAACATTGCTGCTAAGGTTTCTGAACGTCCAGCCCGTCTCCACGCTGGTCCGCATTCTGTTACTTTCAGTTTACACCAACTGCTGTTAAGTCAAAGTTAAGCTGCCATGTCAGTTATATGGACCGTGTAACTGCAGGAGTGGAAGAGAGAGAGCAAGCTTCATAATTGCAACTAATGGCGATGACTGTAATTCAGCACCTTTTGTCAAAATGTGTCGTCACATACAAGTTAACCAAAAACCTATAGTATTACTCCATAATGTTAGATTTGCCTCATCTTGAGTAGAAACTATACATTTTGGGGAGTTATTTATATAATAATAATAATATAATATTATATTATAATATATTAATATAACAATATGAAAAAGTTTGATTTCACATGATGGTAAGAAAACAAACAAAAAAAAACACAAAAAAAGAATATATAAGTTTAACAGTTTATGTGCAAAATGTTGGTTTATCCTAAAATGAATAAACAAATAAATAAAAACAACTTCACACAAGTTTGACTGACAACATGATTTAAGAAGATAAATAAAACGGAGATGTCTGTTTTTGCAAATAAACCCTTGTTTGTTCGTCCATATAAGCGTAAATGTATGCACACCAATAAACAGAACATATTTTTACAGTTCATTATCTAACTAGATATGAAAGGTTCTGATTAAACACACAGTTAAAGTCTGAGTGCATCAACACCTGCTTTGTATTAACATGTTAACTGACTACACTGGTAAAAAACATTTAGAGATATTCCGATACCAATTTTTCCTTCCCGATACAACTCCTGACACCTGAACTTGTGTACAGTATCAGCCGATACTGTGTACCGATCGGATGACACTGCGTTTAAAAAAAGTATTACATATATTATAATAATAATAATAATAATAACTATTATTATTATTATTATTATTATTATTATTATTATTATTATTATTCATCAGCTGTATACATCTGACCCTGTATGGATGTGATACGATTGCTATTATTGTTGTAAGGCCTGGTTCACACAGAGAATGAATGCCATCTCATTTATTGTAGTATCTAGTTGGATATTCAGTTATAGCAGAAAAGAACATAAATGAAGCTCTTTATAGTAGATCTTCTTCAGGGTTAAGTTACATAGCATTCGATTGGTGCATAGACTTGCATACTGATATACTGATACCAACATTTTACACAGTTTTTCTGGGGCATTTCCAAAACTGGTATTGAAACAATTCTAAATATATTTCACAAGTGTGACAAGGCCTCACATTCACAAATATATACATATATATATATATATATATATATATATATATCTCATAAGAACAGTTTATTTTGTATTTAATTACCTACCAAACTACATTGAGCTGTTCTGACTTATAGTGTATTTTTTATGGTCAAATATTTTCTTGCTACTAAATTCATCATTAAACTTCCACTGTGTCTTCATCGGGGAGGTTTGTTTCTTTTGTACTAAAAACGTTTTTTTACTCAGACATCTTTTTCTGTGAAAGGTCCTGCAACTTGCAACCTGAATAAAACATTTGCTTCAAACTTCCTCACTTTGAAGTCTAGTGTTTTAAATGTAATGATTTGAATGTGCTTTATTGTTCTGTATCCAGTTTCTCTTCTTCTACCTCACTATTTTAATCTCATAGTTTCATAAAAGCTCTTCTACAGAAGGCTGTTGCAAAGTAGCATCTGCGAAAAACACTTTGATACTTACATCAGATAGCTGTTTTCAATTGTGTCTATGTCTACTGTAACAGTCCCTATCAAATAAACCATAAATAGATATACTACTAGCATTACCACATAGTGTGAACCTTCCTGTTATGTTTCCATTGGCCTCATCTCTTTACGTTACTTATCAGCTGGCATGGTTTTTATTTTATTTGGAAATCAAATTGCATGTAATACTGTATGAAAGAGGATTTATGGAATAAATATCGAGGGGAGCTTGATATGATGGTGAAAACTGTAACCAAGCAACTCATTCATACATATTTTGGTTAATTTAAAATATTTTCAAGTCGTCTGTTAAAATCATGACATAAAGCTAGATGACAGATTCTTGACTTTTTCTAGTTTAAAAGTGTATTTGGATTTGTTCATGAAGCTGATAGAAAAGGAAATGTACTCTTTTTTTCTGAATTATTTGACATTTTACTTAAATTGCTGTTGGATAGAAACACAGCTCTCTAAACCCACTGATGAGCGTGATAACCATGAAAGCTCGGAGAGAAGAGCTCGCCGCTCTAAGCAGGAAGATTCTCAAGATTCCCTGCAGCATAGCAGCCATGCTTCGCAGTGTTTCTGCAGCTTGTTAAGAGGAGATGCCAGGCATGGTTGTGCCTGCGTATATTTTCATTTAGTCTGAATGCTTGGCACACTGGGGGCGGTAAACGGAGAGGCAAGGTGGGCATAGATGGCATAGTTACTTTGCACTTGTATGTGATGAAAGAAAACATTCGTTAAGAGATCTAATTTACATTGCTCAGAGAGAGGCAGTGCAGAGGGGCGCGTGGCTGGACCGAGGGTCTGTGATTAACACCAACAACACACACACACACACACACACACACACACACACACACACACACACACACACACGCACGCACACACACACGCACACACACACACACACACACACACACACACACACACACACACACACACACACACACACACACACACACACACACACACACACACACATACACACACTCACATAGTTTGAAACAATAAATTGTTAAGCTTCAATACTCTCAATTTCTGTAACTGACCTCAAGACTTTGTGGAAGGTTGTAACTGCAAGCATATAATACTAAGGGACACTTGACGACATTATATTTGGAATTTACAGCTGCAGACTTTGACCAGTGTATTTACAACATGTACTCCAAATATGCACTCAGGCATGTCTTGCACTGCAATATACATATAAAGTGACTAGGTATTGCTCATTTCTTTACAGGACCCCGTGCCTAAACTTAACCGTCGCCATTTTACTGCGTTAAATAGAACATCAAATTTCGTAATGTTTCATATGAACCTGCTGATGAGATTATTTACAGCAGCAAAAAAATACTATTGTTTGTCGATTTATAAGAGAGATATTCAGATATAAAAAGCTGCAGTATTCTTTGTTTTAATCTTATCTGCGTGTACTGAAGACAAGCTCTGTCATTACTTACAGTACATGTCCCCCTATGTGTTTGTGTGTGTGTGTGTGTGTGTGTGAGTATTTGTCTGCTGAGCACCTCTTTTCCAAGTATGGTCACTATGAAGCAGAGCTGTCGCTTAGGGGCCTTTGGTGGAAATTAATGAGCTACAGCCAAGGGCAAAAAAAAAAGAGGAGACAGCTGGGCCTGTCAGCACCCAGAACAGGAGCTGCAGCACCCAGGGGCCCGAGGAGGAGGCGAGGGAGCAGAGTGAGAGGAGAGTCCCTCGGCATGAGGAGACATGTAGCAGCGATGAGCTGTATGAGCTGTATTGATCTCTTGGGGGAATCAATAAAATCTACTTTTTTGTTTTTTCTTCAAGAGAAATACATCAGAAAATACAATATAAATGGAGAATAATTACGTTATTGGTGTTATGGTTAATATAAAACGTTCAATCGAACATGCCAGGGGAAAAAAATAAAGGGTCAGTTTCCTAATTAAATGGAGGTAAATGGAACAACATTCTTGGATTTTGCAGAAGAAACCGTTCTTTTCTGGTAAGAGGGATATTTCTCCTGATTTTTGAATCCGTTTTGTAAGCACCACAAGAAAAAAAAGAAAAAAGATTGTATTGGAGGAAGAAAAATCCCAAAACTGGGGTTGGATGGGTCCCAAAACTGAGGACTTTCACCCGGAGGACCCTGGAAGTATGATTACGACCATTTTTTAATTCCTCACCAAGTCGCTTTGATGCCTAAGCGTAACCACCTCTGGTTGCAATTTTACAGCGTTAGAGTATCGTATTTCACAAGATAGCGTAAATGTAATTAGTTACATTACAGCACTGATTAGTAAGCTGCAGTCTTTTTATTCTGTTGTTTTTGGTTTTCTTTTATTAGCCTAAATGGTTGTGTTTGGGATCCATAGTGAAGCTGCTATATGAGATGAACTGTTTAAAAAAAGAGATTAAACACAGCCTTTCAAATATAACATTTTCTCCATTAGTATTCAGTAGTTAAAGCCAGGCTGCATCCCATTACCTGAATTGGCCCTTTATGCATTGCCACTGTGTGCAATCATCTAAAACTCACATCTTTTCATGTGAATGTCTTCATAGCCTTGTATCAGAGAGCGCTCTTTTCTCATGGGCTGGTAATGGTTTCTATGAAGGCAGTCACACAGAAAAGCTGTTTTCCTCCTCATGGCGCTGTAAGTGTTTTTGAAGTTTTGTTGAATGTAAACAGTACCGAGTTATAAAGACAAAGAGGGGAGCAAGTGAATGTGAATGCTAAAAGGAAAAAAAGAGGCTGAAAAGATCTGCTGAGGTATGTCTGTTTCTGTGTTGCTGCTAATGGCTTTGCATACACGAGGTGTTGAATTTAGCAACACTGGATGGTCAAGAGTGGTTACAAGAGCAAGGACGGCCACGGTGTACCTGGGTCACAAGTCTTCAACACATTTTGAAGAATTTAGCTTGAAGATTGGTGGTAACTTTTACATTCAACCATATTTTTACTAGTTATCCTGTTTTTTCTTTGTGGTGGTATAGACAACGGTAACCTGACTCCACCAGATGGACTGATTCTCATTTGCTCAGCAGATCCATCTGGGAACTCTCATTTGGAGAGCTTTTGGGAAGGGGCGAAAATACTGGTTGCTCATTGGATAAACCATTTGTCTATCACCAACATACGGGCCAAAGCAACCAATCAGATCAACGAAGCGTATGACGTGCTTACAGCATCGAGGAAAAGCTCAGAAAGTAAATGATATTTGCCCTCTCTAATTCTGATCAAACTTGCTCTATGGCTGCGGTCATGTCATCTGTGGAAGCCACCATGTTGTTTACATCGAACAGTTGCTTCTCGTTGTGTTAAACTTAAACCTGCCTCAAAACCCATGCTTATTGGACGTTGGCTACCAGACTACTTTGTGATTAAAATACAATGGACCTCACAAGATCCGGATGGTCTTACCAGGCTAAGACAACGGTGATTGTGGACTCGGTCCTGTCTGACACGGTTTCTGGTCTTTCCGGCGTGCTTTTCCACCGTGATTGCCACTGAAATGCAAGTAGAATTAATTTATACACTTCTAAAAATCTGCAGGGGGAAAATTTCATATTTGTAAATGTGCATTTTCATTTCTAATGAGTAAACGAAAACGGCTTTGATGAGAAAAAGCAGAAAGAACGTTTGGGCCGGAGTGTAATGACTCAAAATGGAAATTAAGGAGCTTTTACTGCATCATTTGGAGTTGTTGAAGCATGTTATTTTATTTTAAAGGACTGAAGTACAATCCCAGATGTGTTGACAGCACTGATATTCATTTGGACGAACAGCAGCTCCCAGTGGTTACAGCGAGGAGATATAAAGGGGTGTCAGAGTAGGGCACAATGATAATAAAGCTGAATTCTACACTTTCCATTTACATCCCTGTAGTTAACTTGTCCATTGTGTTCTATCAATAATTTCCTCTAGTCCATACGACCGCACAGATTGATTGTTTCCACCCAAACAAGCGTTTTCTTAAATTAGCCCCCCCCCTATGGTCGCTACTTTAAACACGCGGTTAACATTGTGAAACAGTGTGGGGTTTGGTTATAGGTGTAGGAATATCCTTTAAAACAGAAATAGAGTCTCTCCCAAAGATTTGGAGAGATCTTTATATTTTCTTTGTTTGAATAAAAAAATATATTTTTATTACCATTCTTTCAAAAACAAAAGTTTTAAATATTAACAGATTAAAGCTTGAAGAAGATCTCTATTATGGCTTATTGGGATGTTAAAATAGTTGCACTTACCTTAAACATATATTCAGCCAGTGGATTTTTATCCCCATGACAAACTCTCACAAATGTCCGATCCCATCAACAAGCAGTCCCTGAACCTTCAAGGTTTTCTGTTGGAAGGCCGTCGCAGAAGTTATTCTTTCAAAACCACCACATAATGACTAAAAAAAATAAAATAAATGGATATTCAGACACACTTTCAAAAAACTGCCCTTGCTATACCCGGTATGATAATAAATTTAAATGAATTCAAAATTGTGAAAAGATAGTTACCCATTGGGTTAGCCCAGTCTTTTGTTGGGGTCCTAAAAGGAAAAATAGACCATTAGTAAGGTGCTGCAAATGTTTTATTTTTGTGTCAAAATGAAGCAAATCAGCCATTTTAACCAGTGCATCGTTTAATTTTATTTTGATCAATTAAATGTGAATATCTGGGGAGTTGAATAAAGTGTGTTTTTTTGGATCTTTGTGCTCTGACTTTCTTTGGAACAGAGTGAAATGACATTTTCACACATGAAATTCTGAAAGAGAAAAGGACAAAAGAAGAAAGAGAGGACTGCAGTGAACTTTGAAATTGCCGGGGTGTTTGTTTAAAAAGTGTACATGATTTCTTCCTGATGTCCTTGTTCATTATGTTCTTCTTACACTTGTTATTTTTGTTTTGCTCATCTTCTTGTTTGTGTTCACGTTCATTCTTTACTTATCCTTGTTCACCCCCTTTCTTGTCCTTATGTGTGTGTGTGTGTGTGTGTGTGTGTGTGTGTGTGTGTGTGTGTGTGTGTGTGTGTGTGTGTGTGTGTGTGTGTGTGTGTGTGCGTGTGTGCGTGTGTGCGTGCGTGTGTGCGTGCGTGCGCGCGTGCGTGCATGTGTGTGTCATCATAGAGATAATGTTGAAACACCTACAGCAGCAAAAACTACCTCAGAGGAGGTTTTGAGTACGAGTTCAAAGACGGGTGTGGTCCAAACAAGGAGCGCTGGAGGTAGAAGGGTAGAAAGCAGGGAATTAGCTGTTTGTCCACCACTCAATGTATTCTCATCAACAGGTTCGTAGGATATCGTAGAAAAGTTCTGCACACAAATTTGTATGATATCTTACGAAACTGTGAACAAAAGTCAACCGCGAGACAGCGACGGACTGGAAGTGGACCGCAACATTAAGGCACCAAAACTACCGTTGCGTTTCTGGTTTTAGCCTAAAAAAGATGACGGGTAGGGTAAGGCATGAAAACCATTTGGTTAGGATTAGAACAAAGGGTGCAGTTTGGTTGGGTACGTCTAGGACATCAAAAGCGTGGAATACACGGGAAATAAATAAGTGGAAAATGCACAAATTTCTTTGCATTACTTTTTCATTGTGATATGTCAAAATATGCACAAGAACAGCCTGCACCACTTTACGCCCCCTGGCTCAGTTTGGTGTTACAGCTGGTGTGATCCCATCATAAGATGGTCTGTTGGCTGAGGAACCGAAGGGTCAATGGTTTAAGTCCCCGTACAAACCAAGTACCAAACAACGGACTATTGGGGCATTTTCCCTTGCTCTGACATCTCTCTATTTAGTGCATGTTTACAGATCCTGTTTGTGCATGTGTGTATTTCGGGTCTGCAACCTGAACGGACACTGCACTTGTTAAAACTAAAATATTCAAAGAATTAAAGATCTTAAGGGGTACAATTTGTAATTTATGATGTAGAGTAGCATATATACACACACAGAAAAGCAACATACTCAGCACACACTGTAGTGAAATGTACTCATGTTGTTATTTTCCAATAAATCCTGTGAGTTGGATGTCAGGCGTGTCCAAAGAGCTGACAGGTTGCATGAATGAATGCAGTAGTGTGGGAGTCTCTCTCTCTCGCTCTCTCTCTCTCTCTCTCTCTCTCTCTCTCTCTCTCTCTCTCTCTCTCTCTCTCTCTCTCTCTCTCTCTCTCCTCTCTCTCTCTCTCTCTCTCTCTCACACTCACACACACACACACACACACACACAAACAGCTGACAGAGAATAGCTGTAGCCCATGTAGAGTTAAAGACTTGTTCCACTGTTACATTTTTAAGCTGCTTCCTCTCAGCAACACGCCTCACACACACCGACACACAACTTCATTGTTTTCTGATGTAGCTAAGAGACAGGTGTGTGTGTGTATGTGTGTGTGTGTGTGTGTGTGTGTGTGTGTGTGCGTGCGTGTGTGTGTTTCAGAGCTTTTGGTGTGTTTCAGAGTTTCAGTAGTTCAGACGTGATACTTAATCTCATGGCAGTGGCTGACAACACATACTGCTGAATGATGATGAACATTTAGAGAGAGATTCAGAGGTACAGTCTACATGTGGGTATCCATTTTACTCAGTATAGATGGTTGCATTTGGCCACATGTTGGGAAGACGATAGCAAAAATGGACGTAGCCTCTCCGTCTAGGTCCGTTCTCTCAACTTGATCCAATCGTCCTCGCCTACGGGAGTCGCCATCTTGTCAGACTTTGACTCCGCCTTGTTTCCTCTGACCAAAAAAGGGCATGTACGTGACGTTGGGGGGAGGGAGATACCTCCGTCTGGCTGACGTTTACCTCTGAGGAGAAGTGAGGGCCAGCGGCGAGCTGTCACTCAAGAGGCAGCACCCCTAATTATTTATAAATTTAACCTCCAATAAAATAAAAAGTAGCCTGGTACAAAATATTCACCCCCCTCCGTTATCATGGAGATATCACCTAAACATACAGACTAGAATGTTTTTTTGTACCAGGCCTTAAACAGGTTTAATTATGCTGTGAAATTGGCCTGTTTAACATGGGGGTCAATGAGAAACTGCTCTGTTATGAATCCTGTCCCTAGTGGACACTCAGAGAACTGACATTTTTGGCACTTCCTGATTGGATCAACCAATAAGTCGCTGTGGTGGGGGCTTTCTTCAATTTTATCTTTCACAATAATAGACATACAGCCTAACGTTCGGTGTATCACTGCTGACTCAAACACGGCTGAGCCACGGTTAAGTCACAAGCTAACATTAGGTCATAAACTAACTAAAACACGGTAGCATGTCTACACCACCACCAGCTCTCATAGACTAACCCTAACCCTATTAGCCACTTGCTAGGGTGAGTGGGTTTTCTTTTAGGTAGGTTATCTTGTAGAACAAAATGTTTAAATCTCTTGAGCTTGTGTTAACCACAGACCTTTTTTTTTTTTTTAAAAGATTATTTTTGGCGGTATTTAGAGCCTTTGTAATATAGGACAGACAGGACATGGGGTGAGAGAGGGGCGGGGAGCCATCAGCAAAGGGCCGCGGGTCGGAGCCTCGAGGACCTTCAGCCTCTTTACATGGGGCGACTGCTCTAACCACTCAGCCACCGCGGCCGCCCCGAGACCTTTTTTTTTTTTTTAACCCTAAACCCGTAAATGTTAACTCACTTCTGGGTTTTAAGGACTCTTTCCTGCAGTAATGTATTGTTTTTTTGTGGTTTGTTTTATTTACAGATGCTGCATTAAATGCTTGATCATAAATATATAAATTCAAAGTGGGACCTGCAGTTTTCCGCATTTTTTTATATTCAGTGTGCATGTGCTTCTTAAAGTGGGAATTATTATATAGATTGTAATACAAACCTTTTCTTCTATTTTCAGTGTTAATATATTAGCTTTTCCCTTTGAGTTGAAATCTTGGTACCAACATGTGCCCCTTGAATATCTATAGAATTTCAACTTGAATAGCATTATAATTGGACCAAATGAAATGTGTGTGTGTGTGTGTGTGTGTGTGTGTGTGTGTGTGTGTGTGTGTGTGTGTGTGTATGTGTGCATAAATACACACATATATACACACTTAAATGTACACACAGTTGAATGCACACTCTGA